>NC_025996.2:38492001-38511530 GCF_000442705.2 Elaeis guineensis
CAACCAAAGTTGGGCTCGTGTGTAGTCTGTGTGGATTCTAGTACCCATTAAGGAATTAAAGTAATTCCTCGAATTGGAGGTGAGGCTACCAGTTCGTAAAAATATTGGAAAAAATTTAGACTAAAGTCCAAGTCTTTAGTATTAATTTATGTACTAATAGAGGTCTCGTTTTCCTTTAAGCAGCTATGGCCACTACCCTGTCGCTCCGGTCATTATTAGATAATGACAAGCTCATGGGACCCAATTTCGATAGCTGGTATCGAAAATGAAAATCGTCCTTGAGCATGAGCGGATTTTATGTAGTAACGGATCCAGCACCTGAGGAGCCAGCTCCGAACGCTAGTAAAGCGATCCGAGACACTTACTTGAAGTGGCTCAATGACCGCACCACCGTTCGATGTATTATGCTGCAGCAATGAATGACGAGTTCAGCCGAAGGTTTGAGAACGCCCAGCCACAGGAGATGCTTCAAATGTTGAACACTCCTTTGGCATCCTGACGAGTTGAAAGGCACAAAACTAATTGTGCCATTTTCAATGCTCGGATGAGGGATGGGGCCTCAGTCACTGATCATGTACTATATATGATCGAGATGATTAGCGCCTAAGCAAATTGGGCTTTCCTCTGCACGAGCAGCTCGGTAAGGATGCGATCCTTAATTCCTTGCCCAAGTCCTTCCTCCCATTCTTACTCATTTTTGAATGACAAAGCTGCAGTAAACTACCACGGATTGTTGGGGTTGCTGCAGAACTTTGAGAAGGATCACCAACTCCATAAGGAGTCGGTGAATGTAGTGGGAGGGTCTTCTTCTCGTCGTCAACCCTTTGGGAAGGGGAAGAAGAACAAGAAGAAGAAAAATAAGAAGGTGCAATCTCATGCTGGGACAGTAGCACGGGGTCAGACCAAGAAGCGCAAGCATGACCAGAGCCAGGCGGAGTGCTTCTTTTGCAAGAAGCACGGACATTGGAAGAGGAACTGTCCTCAATACATTGCCTCCCTGGACCCGAACAGGCCAAAGAAGAAGCAAGGTAATTATATGATCACTCCTTGCAACTTTTCGATTTGTGATACTACTGCCTGGGTATTGGATACCGGAAGCCCTTATCATATTTGTAATTCGATGCAGGTCTGCAGGTCAGTAGAAGATTTGATGAAGGCGAGAGGTTCCTGAATGTTGGAGATGGAAGCAAAGTTCCAGTTCTAGCTTTAGGAATCATGAGTCTTGTAATCAATTCTCGTAATGTAATTCTGAGTGAATGTCACTATTGTCCAAGTTTTTTATTAAATATTATTTCTGTAGGCCTTTTGGCCATGTACGGTTATGATTTTTTAATAAAAGAAAATATTTGCAATATCATTTTGAATGGTGTTACAATATTTGTTGGACAATTAAATAATAGAATTTACTTACTATCACAGCCTGTTAATGTGGTTCAAAAATTCGGTAAACGCTCTAGAATAGATAATGTGTCAGAAGTCTACCTTTGGCACTGTAGGCTAGGTCATATCAATAAGAACAGGATAAACAGGTTGGCTCAAGAAGGAATTCTTGAAGTTAGTGATTGTGAATCACTTCCAACCTGTGAGTCCTGTCTTCTTGGAAAGATGACCAAGTCACCTTTTACTGAAAAAGGTGAGCGGGCCAGTGAACTCTTAGGTCTGGTACATTCTGATGTATGTGGACCCATGAGCTCAAGTGCAAGAGGTAGATTTTTCTACTTCATAACCTTCACAGACGACCTATCTAGGTATGAGTATGTCTATTTAATGAAGCATAAGTCGGAATCATTTGAAATGTTCAAACTATTCCGAAATGAGGTAGAAAAACAAACTGAGAAGTGTATTAAAACTCTTCGATCTGATCGAGGAGGTGAATACCTTTCCAATGAGTTTCTGACGTATCTAGGGAGAATGGGATTCTCTCTCAGTGGACTCCTCTTGGAACACCACAGCATAATGGTATGTCTGAAAGGAGGAATCGGACCTTGTTAGACATGGTTCGATCCATGATGGGGTTTGCTGGTCTGCCAATCTCCCTCTGGGGATATGCGCTCGAATCGGCTTGTTACCTTCTAAATAGAGTTCCGAGTAAGTCTGTAGCCAAAATGCCATATGAGATATGGATAGGACGTAAGCCAGTACTCTCGCACCTTAGGGTTTGGGGGTGTCCGACTTATGTTAAATGTTTAATTACAGACAAGCTTGGACCTAGGTCTGACAAGTGTAATTTTATAGGTTACCCAAATGAGACCAAAGGGTATTATTTCTACCTTGCTGATGAGCAAAAGGTGTTTGTCAGTCTTAAGGCAATCTTTTTAGAAAAGGAGTTCCTTAGTGAAGGAACTGTTGCCTCTAAAGTCGAACTTGACGAAGTTCGACAGGTGGAAAAATCGACACAAGTTACTGAACCTGAACCGGATTTGATTAGATCAGATCCGGAGCCCATTGATTATACACCCTTAAGGCGGTCTGGTAGAGTACCACATCAACCGGACAGATACTATGGTTTCTTGATCCGGGATGGTGATCCTATCGAACTTGATGAAAATGATGAGGATCCGATCACCTACATGGATGCAATGCAGAGACCTGACTCTGAGAAATGGCTAGAGGCCATGAAATCCGAAATGGAGTCCATGAAGGTCAACGATGTGTGGACATTGGTTGACCCACCCGAAGGAGTAAAATCTATAGGGTGTAAGTGGGTCTTCAAAAGGAAGAGGGGTGCAGACGGAAAGGTGGAGACCTATAAAGCACGTCTGGTTGCCAAGGGATATCGTCAACGTTATGGTATAGACTATGACGAGACGTTTTCTCCTGTGGCAATGCTCAAATCCATTCGGATTATGCTTGCGATAGCTGCCCATCTTGACTATGAAATCTGACAGATGGATGTGAAGACAGCTTTCCTAAACGGAGAGCTGGACGAAGAGGTGTATATGATACAACCTGAAGGGTTCACATCCACAGATGAGTCTAAGGTGTGCAAGCTACAGAGGTCCATTTATGGACTTAAGCAGGCATCTCGGAGTTGGAACATACATTTTGATAGGACGATCAAAACGTATGGCTTCGTTAAGAACGGAGAAGAACCCTGCATTTATAAGTGGGCTAATGGTCCAGCAGTAGTATTTCTTGTATTGTATGTGGATGACATTCTCTTAATCGGGAATGATGTCCCTGCATTACAGGGAATAAAGATTTGGCTATCGTCACATTTCTCCATGAAGGATTTGGGAGAAGCTTCCTACACCCTAGGGATGAGGATATATAGGGATAGATCCAAAAATTGCTTGGCTTATCCCAGTCCACGTACATTGATACTATGCTGAAAAGGTTCAGCATGGAAAATTCCAAGAAAGGCTATCTACCGATAGGCCATGGAATTTCTCTCTCGAAGAGGGATTGTCCGACAACACCTCAAGAGAGAGAGCGTATGGGTAGGATTCCATATGCTTCGGCAGTGGGATCTATCATGTACGCCATGACATGTACACGATCAGATGTGGCATACTCACTAGGGGTAGTGAGTAGATACCAATCTGATCCAGGAGAGAATCACTGGAAGGTTGTTAAAACCATCCTGAAGTATTTGAGAAATACTAAGGACCAGTGGCTTATATATGGTGAATCGGACTTGAGACTTATAGGGTTTACAGACTCTAGTTTCCAATCTGATCGCGATGATAGCAAGAGTGTGTCAGGATTTATTTTTACCCTCAATGGTGGGGCTGTCTGCTGGAAGAGTTCCAAGCAGCACACTGTGGCTGATTCAGTATGCGAGACGGAGTATATTGCTGCATCAGATGCTGCCAAAGAAGCGGTGTGGCTGAAGAAATTCATCATCGAGCTCGGAGTAGCACCCTCCCTTGTTGGTCCAGTTCTGCTCTACTGCGACAGCTCTGGAGCCATTGCTCAGGCGAAGGAACCAAAGGCACACCAGCGAACGAAGCATATTCTGCGCCGCTACCATCTCATCCGGGAGATCGTGGATCGAGGTGAGTCGACCTTCAGAAGATCGACGGGAAGGAGAACCTGACCGACCCATTCACTAAAGCCATTGCGGTGAAGGAGTTCAACGACTACAAATCGAAGATGGGTATTAGATACTGCACCGATAGGCTTTAGGCCAAGTGGGAGATTGTTGGGAATAGTGTCCCAAAGTCAATCGTCAGCCTGTTGACGGTTGTGCTCCTTTTGTATTAGTACATGAATTATAAATAAATAAAAGTTATTTTGGTATTTTTTCATCACAAATGATTCATCTTCTAATGAACTCCTGTGATGTGGTGAAGTCCTTAGGACTATTTAGACTCGACAAAGGAGGATTTGTCGTTTAGTCCTTAAACATGTTCGCGACCAAATGATACGTTGTTACCAAGGACGACAATATTTATCGAGCATAGGTCGTTGTGTGCCATATGGGTTGGTTGTCCTCATAACCAAAGAGTGTGGAGACACTGGTATGGCATACAGGTGAGATGTAATGGTACATCTGCACTGAACGTGACCAACTCCGAAGCTATTTCTGCTGTCAAGATTTGCTCCGATGGGATATGGGTATAAATGTCCCTCCGACCTGAGACCGCCACGGTGACTTGCAAGCAACTCACTGCACTTAGGCACTGGACTACCTGAATTTCTAATTCAGTGACGGAAGGTTGCTGGGTGTAGTCAAGTACTTGACTTGTCGGTGCGTGTGTCAAGATGGGATTGACCACTCCAGTTTAAGAGCTGTGTACAGTCGTGTTTCAATTTAGCAAAACCTTGGCCAGGGTAGTCTTAGTGAGGAGTCACAGGACTAATTGAGTTGAGCATGATTCGGATGATATCATCAGGGTTGACAGTTTAACCCTGAGTCATCCTAAACACAGGGGTCAAAAGGGATGAATTATACGGTAACCATATTCACGTAGGTTCTGAATGTTGCGATTGCGATTATTCGACCTATTCGGTCGTCGGGTACCATTGCTAGATGGTCACTTCGATTAGTACAGAAATTGGTTCCTGTGCTACCGGCTTAGGTTCGAACCTGCGGGGTCACACACATTAGAGGTTCCTTTCTGATCTGATGGCTGATTATGAGTCTTATCTATCTGAAACTCTATGATTGAGAATTAGGATTCTCTAATCATGAGTTCCACACATTTTGGGTACCGGGGTCAAAATTTTGAATTTCGAATTTTGAATTTGAAATTTGAACTCTTTGATCAGGGTTTCATATCGATGGTCTCTGATGCCTGATTGCCCATCGGATTTGGACTCAACATTTATGAGAGATTTAATTAGTGATTTAATCACTAATTAACTCAATTTGATTGAGTAATTATTTTTGGATCAAGTCCAATTGAATTGGATTCAGTTTGGATTGACCCGATTAGGTTAAATGTTGACCTAATCGCTAAGGTGGTTTAGTCCCTGATTTGATCAGGGGTTAGGTTTAGTTAATTCCTGATTTGATTAAGATTTTATTAAGCCTAATTAAGCCTAATTATATTGGGTTTAATTTGGTCTAATTGTGCTCAACCTATTTTAAACTAGGTTGGCTCAATTTGAATCAAACCACCTTGTTTTAAATTCCCTGCGTCACCCAACTTCCTTGCACCCATTTGAATTCACGAGAAGAAACTTCTCGTGAAATTTTTCTCACATAAAACCCTTCCCCACGTCCTCATTTGTGCGCCATATGGATGGATAAATTAATTAGTTAGCCATTCAAATTCAAAGCATGTTTGAATTTGAATGGATAACTTATCACTTGCCCTTTCATCCTTATCCATTTTGTGCGCCACATTACTTACACGAGAAACGGTTTCTCGTGAAACTTTTTCATGCACAAAGAGCCACGCCCCTTCTCTTCTCATGCCCAAAAGGATAGGGATAAGTTGGTTTTCATTTGAATTCAAATTTGATTTGAATTCAAATGTGTAACCTCTTGTCATTATCCTCTCACGCGGATAAGACACGTTCGACGTTGTTTTAAAAAGAGGAGAAAGGTGGGACGTGCGTAAAGAAAAATTAGAAGAGAAACTTTGGGGCATGAGGAAGGCTTCTGCGCAAGGTGAAGGTCCAAAACCTTCCGAGAGAAAAAGAAAGAAAAGAGAGAAAATTGGGCGCAGGGTTTTTGGTGTGTACCCTAGGGTTTCTACCTAGGGTTCGGGAAGTGAGATTGGTGTGCCACGAGTGTCGTGAGTCCACCAAATTTTAGGAAGAGATCCATCAGTCTCTCAAGCAACTGTGCAGATGATCCAAAGTGTCCGAGAAGTCGGCACACATCGATCGAAGGAGTTCGATCAACATCTGCCATCAAAAGGGTGAAATCACGAACTAGCATTCGTGAGGAGCTGATCAGACGGGAGCTTTGTGTGGACGATCCGCAGAGGCCAGACAGTTGGGTGGCTGTGATGTGATGATCAGAGCCCTCCGACGGTGATCAGATTGCGGTGATCGACTACCCGCAAAAGGTGATGTGTTCTGAACACAGTACTGTAAAACGTTTACTGATTCAAATTTGAATTTCAAATTTAAATGCATGCTGTTGTATTATATTTAGATCCTAGTGTAGGGTTAATTAGTATTAATTAATGAGATTAATTAATAATTCCACTGTAAAATAATAATTTTGAAAAAGTTTTAAAATTACCATTTTGCCCCTGCACTAAATTTTCGCTTCAGTCTTCACATCCATCTGTCAGATTTTATAGTCTAGATGGGCAGCTATCGCAAGCATAATCTGAATGGATTTGAGTATTGCCACAGGAGAAAATATCTTGTCATAGTCTATACCATAACGTTGACGATATCCCTTGACAACCAGACGGGCTTTATAGGTCTCCACCTTTCCGTCTGCGCCCCTCTTCCTCTTGAAGACCCACTTACACCCTATGAGTTTCACTCCTTCGGGTGAGTCAACCAATGTCCACACATTGTTGACCTTCATGGACTCCATTTCGGATTTCATGGCCTCTAGCCATTCCTCAGAGTCAGGTCTCTGAATTGCATCCATGTAGGTGATCGGATCCTCATCATTTTCATCAAGTTCGACAGGATCGCCATCTCGGACCAAGAAATCATAGTATCTGTCCGGTTGATGTGGTACTCTACCAGACCGCCTTAAGGGTGCATAATTAATGGGCTCCGGATCTGATCTAATCAAATTCGGTTCAGGTTCAGTAACATGTGTTGGTTTTTCCATCTGTCGAACTTCGTCAAGTTCGACCTTAGAGGCAACAGTTCCTTCACTAAGGAACTCCTTTTCTAAAAAGATTGCCTTAAGGCTGACAAACACCTTTTGCTCATCAGCAAGGTAGAAATTATACCCTTTGGTCTCTTTTGGGTATCCTATAAAATTACACTTGTCAGATCTAGATCCAAGCTTGTCTGTAATTAAACATTTAACATAAGCCGGACACCCCCAAACCCTAAGGTGCGAGAGTACTGGCTTACGTCCTATCCATATCTCATATGGCGTTTTAGCTACAGACTTACTCGGAACTCTATTTAGAAGGTAACAAGTCGATTCGAGCACATATCCCCAGAGGAAGATCGGCAGACCAGCAAACCCCATCATGGATCGAACCATGTCCAATAAGGTTCGATTCCTTCTTTCAGACACACCATTATGCTGTGGTGTTCCAGAAGGAGTCCATTGAGAGAGAATCCCATTCTCCCCTAGATACATCAGAAACTCATTGGAAAGGTATTCACTTCCTTGATCAGATCGAAGAATTTTAATACACTTCTCAGTTTGTTTTTCTACCTCATTTCGGAATAGTTTGAACATTTCAAACGACTCCGACTTATGCTTCATTAAGTAGACATACCCATACCTCGATAGGTCGTCTGTGAAGGTTATGAAGTAGAAATATCCACCTCTTGTATTTGAGCTCATAGGTCTACATACATCAGAATGTACCAGACCCAAGAGTTCACTGGCTCGCTCACCTTTTCCAGTAAAAGGTGACTTGGTCATCTTTCCAAGAAGACAAGACTCACAGGTTGGAAGTGATTCACAATCATCAAGTTCAAGAATTCCTTCTTGAGCCTACCTGTTTATCCTGTTCTTATTGATATGACCTAGCCTACAGTGCCAAAGGTAGACTTCTGACACATTATCTATTCTAGGATGTTTACCGAAGTTTTGAACCACATTAACAGGCTGTGATAGTAAGTAAATTCCATTATTTAATTGTCCAACAAACATTGTAACACCATTCAAAATGATATTGTAAATATTTTTTTTTATTAAAAAATCATAACCGTACATGGCCAAAAGGCCTACAGAAATAATATTTAATAAAAAGCTTGGACAATAGTGACATTCACTCAAAATTACATTACGAGAATTGATTACAAGACTCATGATTCCTAAAGCTAGAACTGGAACTTTGCTTCCATCCTTAACGTTCAGGAACCTCTCGCCTTCATCAAATCTCCTACTGACCTGCAGACCCTGCATCGAATTACAAATATGATAAGGGCTTCCGGTATCCAATACGCAGGCAGTAGTATCACAAATGAAAAAGTTGCAAGGAGTTATCATATAATTACCTTGCTTCTTCTTCGGCCTGTTCGGTTCAGGGAGGCAATGTATTTAGGACAGTTCCTCTTCCAATGCCCCTACTTCTTGCAAAAGAAGCACTCCTCCTGGCTCTGGTCGGGCTTGCGCTTCTTGGTCTGACCCTGTGCAACCATCCCAGCATGAGGCTGCACCTTCTTGTTCTTCTTCTTCTTGTTCTTCTTCCCCTTCCCAAAGGATCGACGACGAGAAGAAGACCCTCCCACTACATTCACCGACTCCTTATGGAGCTGGTGATCCTTCTCAAAGTTCTGCAGCAACCCCAACAACCCGTGGTAGTTTACTGCAGGCTTTGTCATTCGAAAATGAGTAAGGAATGGGAGGAAGGACTTGGGCAAGGAATTAAGGATCGCATCCTTACCGAGCTGCTCGTGCAGAGGAAAACCCAATTTGCTCAGGCACTCAATCATCTCGATCATGTACAGTACATGATCAGTGACTGAGGCCCCATCCCTCATCCGAGCATTGAAAATGGTACAACTAGTTTTGTGCCTTTCAATGTTGTCAGGCGTGCCAAAGGAGTCGTTCAACATTTGAAGCATCTCCTGTGGCTGGGCGTTCTCAAACCTGCGGCTGAACTCGTCATTCATTACTGCCAGCATAATACATCGGACGGTGGTGCGGTCATTGAGTCACTTCTGGTAAGTGTCTCGGATCGCCTTACTAGCGTTCGGAGCTGGCTCCTCAGGTGCTGGATCCGTTACTACATAAAGGATCCGCTCATGCTCAAGGACGATTTTCAATTTTCGATACCAGCTATCGAAATTAGGTCCCATGAGCTGTCATTATCTAATAATGACCGGAGCGACAGGATAGTGGCCATAGCTGTATAAAGAAAAATCAGACCTCTATTAGTACATATATTAATACTAAAGACTTGGACTTTAGTCTAAAATTTTTCTCAATATTTTTACGAACTGATAGCCTCAACCTCCAATTCGAGGAATTACTTTAATTCCTTAATGGGTATTAGAATCCACACAGACTACACACGAGCCCAACTTTGGTTAGTCAACCCATGTGCATCTATGGGTAGGTTCTTAACCAGTTGTTTCTCTAAACAACTTCTAGTAATTGATTTTGCCCCAGAACCTAATCAGTAGGCTTTGGCCTCCACTAAAAAGATCTGGTTAGGTCCAACCATTAACATGACTTAATTTGGTGAATCAGACCAATAAATGATCAGGCCCGACTTTGGCCGGCCAACCTAACCACCATCAGAAAGATTCAACCAAATTATCATATTATGAATGATAATTCCATTAGCCAATGAGCACCAGGCCTTTGGGCCTCCAATGATCATTGAACTAATGGACTCATTATCACTCACTTAATGGGAGGTATTGACTTAGTTATCATTATAACTTAATCATTTTAGGGACCTAATAATTTTTGAGGATTTTATTAAAGGATAGTAGAGAAGAAATCATCCAGCCAATTTCAATCCTCCCACAGACTTCACAAAGTCAGATTAAAAAGGATTTAATTAAAGCTGGCATTAGGAGCACCTAAATCAGTCACACTGATTTACCTAATGACATGGGTGAGCTCTAATCATCAAGTGATCTAATCAAAATCTAACTTACCAGATTGGCCAGGTAAGTGAGATCAGTGGTGGAGATTTGCCATTAACTCGTCAATGATCGAATCAATGCGAGTAGCTCCCGCTTAAGAACCACTGGTCAAAACTGCCGAACTTACCTTAGACACTAACCGGTTCATTAGTTTTAATTTTGATCAACTTAGTAAATAGGGCTCCACCGCGTAGCCATGAATTAAGTCCATCTTGGTCTAGTTAAAGACATGGACCCATTCAACTACAACTATTGAAGTTGAGTCTAGAGTATCCTTGACCTAATCTAATTCAACTTTTGATTAGATTTGACCAATTACTTCATTTAGTCTATTTTTTAAGCTAACCTTAGGTCTAACCCAATTATGGACGTAATTCATCTAACCCATTGACCCACAAGTTTATGCAACTATCTTAGGTTTTAATTCATAATTCTAGACCTACTAGACAACACTTAATTCTTTTAATTAAGTACTTGGGCTGATGGGTCAGGGTTTGGCATTTCGAAAATAATTTTTAAATTTTGAAAGATTTTATTTTCTGTTCACCAAATGTGTTGACTCATTTCACAAATGGGTCAGCACAATTCATAAACAGCAATCCTATTGCTCATTTCATAACAGAAAATAACTCAAAATAAATCATAAATTTTTTTTTAGATCTAATCTAACATATACATGATAAATTTTATAATTAAATCTTTTCACTGCTTCATCGGCATGGGATATAATTGCATCGGCACCCCTACCGCCATAGGAGACCCCATCGAATGGGAAGAGAGGGCCTTTAAACCCTACTTTTCTTCTATGACCGGATGGCCATGGCAACCAACCCAATTAGATTACTTGCTACTTGTATCAAGTATATCTAAATATACCAATTTTAAAATTTAAATTTTGAATTTCAAATTTCAAATTTGAGATTTCAACCAAATTTCGAATTTTCAATCTTTGAATTTTAAATTTTGAATTTTGAATTTTAAATTTTAAATTTCAAATTTGAAATTTCAAACAAATTTCAAATTTCAAAATTTAAATTTCAAATTTCAAATTTCAAATTTTGAATTTCAAATTTGAAACTTCTAACAAATTTCAAATTTTAAATTTCAAATTTTGAATTTTAAATTTAAACTTATAGATTACACCTTAATCTACGCATGCATATGTATATCATATTCTAGAACCATGCTCTGATACCATTTGAAGCGAAAATTCAGTGCAAGGGCAAAATGGTAATTTTAAAATTTTTTCAAAATTACTATTTTACAGCAGAATTATTAATTTATCTCATTAATTAATACTAATTAATCCTACACTAAGATTTAAATATGATACAAAGCATGCATTTAAATTTGAAATTCAAATTTGAAACAGTAAACTTTTTACTGTACTGTGTTCAAAACACATCACCTTTTGCGAGTAGTCGATCACCACAATTTGATCACCGTCGAGGGACTCTGATCATCACGTCGCAGCCATACTAGTGTCTGGCCTCTGCGGATCGTCCACACGAAGCTCCCGTCTGATCGGTTCCTCACGAATGCTAGTTCGTGATTTCACCCTTTTGATGGCTGATGTTGATCGAACTCCTTCGATCGATGTGTGCCGACTCCTCGGATGCTCTGAATCATCTGCACAATTGGTTGAGAGGCTGATGGATCTCTCTCTAAAATTTGGTGGACTCACGACACTCGTGGAACACCAATCTCACTTCCCGAATCCTAGGTAGAAACCCTAGGGTACACACCAAAAACCCTACGTCCACTTCTCTCTCCTTTTTCTCTCCTCTCGGTAAATTTTGAACACTTCAAAATTTTTCTAGAACCTCCCCACACCCCTTATCTCTTCTTTCTTTTTTTTTCCATGCCCCCTCCCTTTCTCATTTTATAAAACATCGCAAGAAATGTTGAAAGCGTGTGAGTGGATAAGAAGAGGTGGTTGCTCACTTAAATTCAAATCAAATTTGAATTCAAGTGTCAACCAATCTTATCCTCATCCATTTGTGCGAGAAAGAAGAGATGGCATGGCCTTTTTTTTGTGCATAGAGACTTTCACGAGAAATCATTTCTCGTGTGGAATATGGGGCGCACAAAAGAGGATAAGCTGGCGCATGGTTATTTGGTTATCCATTCAAATTCAAAATCCCTTTGAATTTGGATGGATAACAAACCAAGTTAATCCAAATAATTGGTGCACAGAAACATGGGCATGAGAGAGCTTTGCGTGAGAGAAAATTCACGAGAAAATTTCTTCTCGTGAATTCAAATGGGTGCAAGGAAGTTGGGTGGCGCAGAAAATTTAAAACAAGGTGGTTTGATTCAAATTGAGCCAACCTAATTAAAATAGGTTAAGCACAATTAGATCAGATTAAATGCAACACAATTAGGCTTAATTAGGCTCAATAAAATTCTAATCAAATCAGGAATTAACTAAACCTAACCCCTGATCAAATCAGGGACTAAGCCACCTTAGCGATTAGATCAACACTTAACCTAATCGGGTCAATCCAAACTGAATCTAATTCAATTGGACTTGATCTAAAAATAATTACTCAATGAAATTGAGTTAATTAGTGATCAAATTACTAATTAAATCTCTCATAAATATTGAGTCCAAATCTGATGAGCAATTAGGTATCAGAGCCATCGATATGAAACCCTGATCAAAGAGTTCAAATTTCAAATTCAAAATTTGAAATTCAAAATTTTGACTCCGGTACCCAAAATATGTGGAACTCATGATTAGAGAATCCTAATTCTCAATCATAGAGTTCCAGACACATAAGACTCATAATCAGTCATCAGATCAGAAAGGAACATCTAATGTGTGTGACCCCGCAGGTTCGAACCTAAGCCGGTAGCACAGGAACTAATTCCTGTACTAATCGAAGTGACCATCTAGCAATGGTACCCGACGATCGGATAGGTCGAATAGTCACAATCGCAACATTCAGAACCTACGTGAATATGATTACCGTATAATTCATCTCTTTTGATCTCTGTGTTTAGGATGACTCAGGGTTAAACTGTCAACCCTGATGAGATCATCCGAATCATGCTCAACTCAATTAGTCCTATGACTCCTCACTAGGACTACCCTGGTCAAGATTTTGCTAAATTGAAATACGACTGTACACAGCTCCTAAACTGGAGTGGTCAATCCCATCTTGACACACGCACCGACAAGTCAAGTACTTGACTACACCCAGCAGCCTTCCATCACTGAATTAAAAATTCAGGTAGTCTAGTGCCTAAGTGCAGTGAGTTGCTTGCAGGTCACCGTGACGGTCTCAGATCGGAGGGACATTTATATCCATATCCCATCGGAGCAAATCTTGACAGCAGAAATAGCTCCAGAGTCAATCATGTTCAGTGCAGATATACCATTACATCTTCCCTGTATGCCATACCAGTGTCTCCACACTCCTTGATTATGAGGACAACCAACCCATATGGCACACAACGACCTATGCTCGATAAACGTTATCGTCCTTGGTAACAACGTATCATTTGGTCGCGAACAGGTTTAAGGACTAAGCGACAAATCCTCCTTTGTCGAGTCTAAATAGTCCTAAGGACTTCACCACAACACAGGAGTTCATTAGAAGATAAAATATTTGTGATGAAAAAAATACCAAAATAATTTTTATTTATTTATAATTCATGTACTAATACAAAAGGAGCACAACCGTCAACAGGCTGACGATTGACTTTGGGACACTATTCCCAACAGAATCACCTAGTGATACTCCTATACCACACCAGATATAGATCATAATAATCCATTATAGGGAGCATAGATGGACTAGCCACAATCATATTCTTCCTCCGCTCCCATGCATCAATATGGTCTCGGTGCTCTCGAACCCAATCATGACGATGTCACCATCATCGATCTACCATATGGAGGCTGTCACGAGTGTCGCATGGTGGGAGGACACCCTGATGTATTCAAACTGTCGCATCATTCGCTCTGGACAATACATCTCTACGATGTTGAAGCAAATGAGTGGTGCGCATGTCCTCCATACATGCTCATCCAATCGATATACCTCAAGTAATGTAGCCAATATCTTCGGTGTGTAAGGCACCCACATCATCTGATCATCGCGCTGTTGGTCAAGCTGATCCCTGTAGTATCTGACTCTGTATGGCACCGGATTGTTAGTACCAGTCAATTGAGTCCTCCATCTGTCTAAAACAAAGTCAATATGTTGTTTTGTTAAAATCTATAGTCATTTAGCATAAAAAATCAATGCTACAAACATACATATCTGCATCCTAGTGGATCAGCCTGATCATACTGTATCCAATCTAATGGGCCCTCAATAGCAGCTGTTGAGAAATATGTCCTAAAGTCAATTGTTAGACGATTGTGCTCATCTTATAAATTATATATAAATTTTTATTAATAAAAATTATTTAATATTTTCATTACAAATTGTCTATCTTTGAACTTCTGTGTAATGAAGTTCTTAGGACTATAATTAATCGACAAAAGAAGATTTGTCATTAAATTTTAAAAATGTTCGCAACTAAATGATATGCTATTACTAGGACGATAGCGATATCAGGTGTATGTCATTGTGTGCCATATAAGTCGGTTGTTCTCTTAACCAAAGAGTATGAAAATAATATTATGGCATGCAGATAGAATATAGGAGTACATTCACATCGAACGTGACCATGTGTCGAGCACTCTACTGTCAAGAGTAGCTCGTGAAGGATATAGGTATAAGTGTCCCTCCGATCTGAGACCACCACAGTGACTTGTAAGCAACTCACTGTACTTTAGTACCAGACAATCTGAGTTTCTAACTCAATGACGGAAGGTTACTGGGTGCAGTCAAGTACTTATCAAGTCGGTGTGTGAGTCAAGATGGAATTGATTCCTCTGAATTAGTAGGAGATATGCATCAGTGTATTTCAATTTAATAAAATCTTGACCAGCATAATCCATGAGATAGATTTGAAAGGTTGAAATACAATGTGGTTGATTAAATTAGGATTGACAGTTAAACTCTAGGTCGCCTTGAGCATTTGGGTCAAAGGATGAATTATACGATAACCATACGCCAGTAGGTTCTAGAAGGTTGCTTTGCAATACTTCGATCTATTCGATCGTCAGGTCATCATTGCTAGATAGTTATATCGATTGGTATAAAAAGTTATTTCTATGCTACCGGCTTAGGTTCAAACCTATGAGGTCACACGTATTAGAAGATTTGATCAGATCAGATAGTTGAAGAGTCCAATTGGATTGCGACTCTAGTGAAGAATCCTACTTCGACCAGGACTCCAGGAGAGAGTCTCACTGGGACTGGGACTCTACTATTTTTGAAGAATTAATTAGTAATTAAATTATTAATTGACTCAATTTGATTGAGCAAAGAGCTTTAGATTAAGTCTAATTGAATTAGATTCAGTTCGACTCTGATTGGGTTTGATATGATCGAGCCCGATTAAAAGAGAAATTTGATCCTAATTCGATCAGGATTTTGACTCGACTAATTTCTAATTGGGTTAGAAATTTGATGAGATATTTAGGTTTGTAATTAGATTAGCTTCATTTCTATTAGTGAGTTCAATCCAAATTTGATTTGAATTGAATTGAATTAAAAATGAAGAGTCCAAGTCAAACTAGGACTCTATCCTTATCTCCTGCGCCACTCCTAAACCTATGCCAATATCTCCATGACTAATTGGATTTGGGTTGTGATTTTTGACATCATGATAGAGGATTCAATAAGAGTGGATGGCAATAGCTGATGAGTCATAATATTATCTCTTGCCTAATTCGAATGCGATCTGAATTAGAGATAAGAGGTAAACTAGGAAAGAGATTTTTCATATATAAAATATTATTGGTATCATATTAATTTTTTTCTTATTTTTCTTAAAGAATCTTTTGGTGTGTGAGACTCCAAAATCCTTCTCCACATCCTAATAATTTTTCTAAAATTTTTTGGGATGCTAAAAGGAGATTTTGGTGTTGACTCTTGGTGCTCTTCCTTGGAAAACCCTAATTCCTGGTCTATAAAAAGGGGTCCTCTCTCTTAGACATCCCATGATCTATCCCTTGCTGGTTTTTATTTTGAGAGCCTCTTCTCCTCCTCCTCTATTCCTCCTCTTGATCTTCTCTTGCTTTAGAGTGTCCAAGGTACTTGAAGAAGGAGGAACAAATCAGCTGTCAAAATTGCTTGCAGGCTAGCACCTCCAAGTCCCTGATCTGTGCCTGTCTTCACGTGGATCTTTCTGTAGAAGCCAAATGACTCTGTGTGGCTATGAGCAACTTGAAGAACACCTTCTCTAACCATTGGACCAAAGGAGGTTAAGATCAAATTTGTTTGATAATAATCTTTAACTTATTTTGATTCCTATGGTAGATCTAATAGTTAGATCTAGAATTTCAGCATCAATGAGATCGATGCGATTTTTATTTTCAGATCTAAAGTACATATTTTTATATCAAAGATCATAATGTGATAGTTTAAGATGGAATCTTATATATGTAATTAGGATTAAATTATTTAATTTATTATTTTTACTGTATAAAATTTTAAAATTGTATGTACTGCACTACCGCATATTTCTTTCAACTGATATCAAAGTCAGGTTGTTTTAATGTGAATCAATATGACTTTAGATCTAATTTTTTTTATTTGATCTAATTATTTATAATTTAGATTGGATCTAAATTAGTTTATTTTTAGATCTGATTATTATTTATTTAGATTAGATATTTTGAGTAGCAAAGTACTCGGATTGGATAATCACTAGGCTGTCCGATCATAGGAGCAAGTAGGATTTCATGACCCTCTCTTCTCATTCAATGGGATGCTCTTCATGATGTGTAGGGTACCACTGTGAGATCCCGTGAAGAAGAAAGTGAAAAGAAAAAACTTACTTTCTTGTAAAATTCTAGATCTTGAAATCTCTAGGTGTTGTATGTGATGCAAGTTGCGAAGATGGTTAGTTATATCTAATCTTAATTAATCAAAATTATTTTGATTTAAAATCATAAAAATTTAGATTTGATCTAAAAAATTTTATGTTTTGATGTAAAAGTTTACATAGAAAATTATTTTCAAAATCTCAATCATATTGATACAAAATTTAATTAAGAATTAAGTGTTAAACTCAATAGATTTGAAATTGTGATTTAGATCTAATGACATTGCATAAAATATGGGACATGGGTTAGATCAAATCATGTTCTTTTCTTTAATTAGGTTAGACCTAAGGTTAGAATCAAAAAATTGATTGATCATGTAGAGAAATTGATTAAGTCTAACCAAATATTGAATTAGATTAATCAGAATTTCTCTAATACAATAGTTGTAGATGGTCAAATCTATGTCTTTGATTAGACTAAATAGACCTTGATTGTGGCTCAGTAGTTAAACTCGAATCATTAGATTGGTCAAATTAAAACTAGTTAACCAATTAGTATCTAAGATAAGTTTGGTATTTCGACCGATGATTTTTAATTAGGAACGGCTTATCTGGTCATTTCGATGGTGTCTAAGATAAACTTAGCAGACCCTCCCATCGATCTCACTTATCTGATCAATTTAATAAACTATATTTTGATTAGATCGCTAAGTGATTCGAGTTAGCCCATACCATTAAGGTTGATCAATGTGACTGATCTAGGTGCCAGTTCAATCAGCATGACTTAATCCGATTTAGTAACTTGTTAAAGTCAGTGAAAGGATTGTGATCTACTAATTGATCTTTTGTTCTCTCTTCTTCTCTAAACTGACTAAATCTTCTAAATTATTAGGTCTCTAAAATGAGCTAGTTATGATGATAACTAGATCATAGCCTCCCATTAAGGTGAATGTAATAGGTCCATTATTTATGATTGACATTGCAGGCGCATCTGTCTGGTGTTCACTCTGAATAATGAAATTATCATTCATCATATGATGACTCTTTGAACTATCTGATGATAGTTGGATTGATCGAGCCATCCTTAGACCTGATCACTTATTAGGTAGAATCACTGAGTAGGTTCATGTTAATAGTTTGACCTAATCAAAACTTTCAGTGGAGGCCCATCACTTACTGAATTAAAATCTGGAACTAAATTAATTACTAAAAATTATTTGAAGAAATAATTGGTTGAGAACCTATCCATAGTTGCATATGGGTTGACGAGCCATCCTGAGCCTATATGTAGTCTGTGTGGATTCTAGTACCCACTAAAGAATTAATGTAATTCTTGAATTGGAGGTAGAGGCTATCAATTCATATAAAATAGTGAAAAGACTTTTAGACTAAAGTCCATATCTTTAAATCAATAAATTCATATACTAATTAGATTTTGTATTTTCATATGTGTGCAGATATGATCTCAAACTTGTCACTCCGATCACTGTTGGACAGTGAGAAGCTTATCAGATCGAATTTCGATAATTGATATCGAAAATTAAAAATAGTCCTAGAGCATGAGAGGATCTTTTGTGTGATAATGGATTTGACACCTATGGAGCCTGCTCCCAACATCCGAGGCATGGTCTGAGACACTTATTTGAAGTGGTTCAACGCTCGCACCACTGTTCGTTGTATTATGTAGGCCTTTATGAACGATGAGTTCAGTCTAAAATTTAAAGAAGCTCAACTAGAGAAAATACTTCAAGTGTTGAGGGATTTCTTTGGTACTCCTGACGATGTTGAGTGGCACAAGACTAGTTGCACTATTTTCAATGTCTGGATGAGGGAGAGTGCATCTGTTATCGATCATGTATTGTACATGATCGAGTAGATTGAAAAACTGAGCAAACTCAACTTTTTCTTGTACGAATAACTGAGGAAGGATGCGATCTTGAAATCTCTGCCCAAGTCCTACTTGCCGTTTCTTAGTTATTTCAGAATGACGAAGCCTGTAGTCAACACCACGGTCTGTTAGGGTTGCTACAGACTTTTGAGAAAGATCACCAGCTCCATAAGAAAATGATAAATTTAGTGAGAGGATCTTCTTCAGATAGTCGTTGTCTCTTTAAGAAAAAAAAAAGAAGAAGAATAAGAAGGTACCTGGTGCTGGGAGTCAGTCTTAGAAATTCAAGTTCAAGACTGATCAAAGTTAGGCAGAGTACTTCTTTTGCAATAAGCAGGGTCACTAGAAGAGAAATTGTCCTCAGTATATCGCTTCCCTTGATCCGAACAGGTCAAAGAAAAAGAAGCAATCAGTTGTTGGATAAGGTACTTATATGATAACATCTTGTAACTTCTCTCTTTTTGATACAATGATCTGGGTAGTGGATACCGACAGCCCTACTCACATTTGTAATTCGTTGCAGCATCTTCATATCACTAAGAGATTTGGAGATGGCGAGAGATTCCTAAATGTTGGAGATGGAAGATCAGTTTCAGTT
>NC_025996.2:38511630-38758416 GCF_000442705.2 Elaeis guineensis
ACTTCCGATCATAGGAGCAAGTAGGATTTCATGACCCTCTCTTCTCATTCAATGGGATGCTCTTCATGATGTGTAGGGGTACCACTGTGAGATCCCGTGAAGAAGAAAGTGAAAAGAAAAAACTTACTTTCTTGTAAAATTCTAGATCTTGAAATCTCTAGGTGTTGTATGTGATGCAAGTTGCGAAGATGGTTAGTTATATCTAATCTTAATTAATCAAAATTATTTTGATTTAAAATCATAAAAATTTAGATTTGATCTAAAAAATTTTATGTTTTGATGTAAAAGGTTTACATAGAAAATTATTTTCAAAATCTCAATCATATTGATACAAAATTTAATTAAGAATTAAGTGTTAAACTCAATAGATTTGAAATTGTGATTTAGATCTAATGACATTGCATAAAATATGGGACATGGGTTAGATCAAATCATGTTCTTTTCTTTAATTAGGTTAGACCTAAGGTTAGAATCAAAAAATTGATTGATCATGTAGAGAAATTGATTAAGTCTAACCAAATATTGAATTAGATTAATCAGAATTTCTCTAATACAATAGTTGTAGATGGTCAAATCTATGTCTTTGATTAGACTAAATAGACCTTGATTGTGGCTCAGTAGTTAAACTCGAATCATTAGATTGGTCAAATTAAAACTAGTTAACCAATTAGTATCTAAGATAAGTTTGGTATTTCGACCGATGATTTTTAATTAGGAACGGCTTATCTGGTCATTTCGATGGTGTCTAAGATAAACTTAGCAGACCCTCCCATCGATCTCACTTATCTGATCAATTTAATAAACTATATTTTGATTAGATCGCTAAGTGATTCGAGTTAGCCCATACCATTAAGGTTGATCAATGTGACTGATTAGGTGCCAGTTCAATCAGCATGACTTAATCCGATTTAGTAACTTGTTAAAGTCAGTGAAAGGATTGTGATCTACTAATTGATCTTTTGTTCTCTCTTCTTCTCTAAACTGACTAAATCTTCTAAATTATTAGTCTCTAAAATGAGCTAGTTATGATGATAACTAGATCATAGCCTCCCATTAAGGTGAATGTAATAGGTCCATTATTTATGATTGACATTGCAGGCGCATCTGTCTGGTGTTCACTCTGAATAATGAAATTATCATTCATCATATGATGACTCTTTGAACTATCTGATGATAGTTGGATTGATCGAGCCATCCTTAGACCTGATCACTTATTAGGTAGAATCACTGAGTAGGTTCATGTTAATAGTTTGACCTAATCAAAACTTTCAGTGGAGGCCCATCACTTACTGAATTAAAATCTGGAACTAAATTAATTACTAAAAATTATTTGAAGAAATAATTGGTTGAGAACCTATCCATAGTTGCATATGGGTTGACGAGCCATCCTTGAGCCTATATGTAGTCTGTGTGGATTCTAGTACCCACTAAAGAATTAATGTAATTCCTTGAATTGGAGGTAGAGGCTATCAATTCATATAAAATAGTGAAAAGACTTTTAGACTAAAGTCCATATCTTTAAAATCAATAAATTCATATACTAATTAGATTTTGTGTTTTCCATATGTGTGCAGATATGGTCTCAAACTTGTCACTCCGATCACTGTTGGACAGTGAGAAGCTTATCAGATCGAATTTCGATAATTGATATCAAAAATTAAAAATAGTCCTAGAGCATGAGAGGATCTTTTGTGTGATAATGGATTTGACACCTATGGAGCCTGCTCCCAACATCCGAGGCATGGTCTGAGACACTTATTTGAAGTGGTTCAACGCTCACACCACTGTTCGTTGTATTATGTAGGCCTTTATGAACGATGAGTTCAGTCTAAAATTTAAAGAAGCTCAACTAGAGAAAATATTCAAGTGTTGAGGGATTTCTTTGGTACTCCTGACGACGTTGAGTGGCACAAGACTAGTTGCACTATTTTCAATGTCTGGATGAGGGAGAGTGCATCTGTTATCGATCATGTATTGTACATGATCGAGTAGATTGAAAAACTGAGCAAACTCAACTTTTTCTTGTACGAATAACTGAGGAAGGATGCGATCTTGAAATCTCTGCCCAAGTCCTACTTGCCGTTTCTTAGTTATTTCAGAATGACGAAGCCTGTAGTCAACACCACGGTCTGTTAGGGTTGCTACAGACTTTTGAGAAAGATCACCAGCTCCATAAGAAAATGATAAATTTAGTGAGAGGATCTTCTTCAGATAGTCGTTGTCTCTTTAAGAAAAAAAAAGAAGAAGAATAAGAAGGTACCTGGTGCTGGGAGTCAGTCTTAGAAATTCAAGTTCAAGACTGATCAAAGTTAGGCAGAGTACTTCTTTTGCAATAAGCAGGGTCACTAGAAGAGAAATTGTCCTCAGTATATCGCTTCCCTTGATCCGAACAGGTCAAAGAAAAAGAAGCAATCAGTTGTTGGATAAGGTACTTATATGATAACATCTTGTAACTTCTCTCTTTTTGATACAATGATCTGGGTAGTGGATACCGACAGCCCTACTCACATTTGTAATTCGTTGCAGCATCTTCATATCACTAAGAGATTTGGAGATGGCGAGAGATTCCTAAATGTTGGAGATGGAAGATCAGTTTCAGTTCTAATTTTAGGAATCATCAAGCTTGTATTCAAGTCTCAGTATATTATTCTTGATGAGTGTCATTACTGTCCTAGTTTTCTTTTAAATATTATTTCGGTAGGTCTTTTGGTCAATTCTAATTATGAAATATCAATAAAAAAAATTTTGTGATATCATTTTGAATGGTGTTACAATTTTGTGTGAACAGTTGAACAATGGTATCTATATTGTATTAGGCCTAATGTAATGTACATTTCAAATAAACGTCCTAGAATGGATGATGTCACGGATGCCTACCTCTGATATTGTAGGTTAGGTCATATCAATAAAAATAGGATGAACATGTTAGCTCAAGAAGGAATTTTTTATAAAGATGATTATGAATCATTACCTACCTGTGAGTCTTGTTTGCTTGGAAAGATGATCAAGTCACCTTTCACTGGAAAAGATGAATGAGCTAGTGATGTGCTGGGTCTGATACATACTGATGTATGTGGACCCATGAGTACATGTATCAAAGGAGGGTATAGCTATTTCATTATGTTAACAGATGACCTATCTAGGTATGGGTGCGTCTACTTGATGAAACACAAGTCGAATCGTTTGAAATATTCAAACATTTCGTAATGAAGTAGAGAAACAAACTGAAAAAAATATTAAAATTCTTCAGTCTGATCAAGAAGATGAATACCTTTCCAGTGAATTTTTAACATATCTAGGAGAGAATGAGATGCTTTCCCAATGGATCTCTCTAGGGACACCATAGCATAATGACATCTCAAAAAGGAGGAATCGAACTTTATTGGATATGGTTCGGTCCATGATGGGGTTTGTAACTCTATCGATCTCATTTTGGAGATATGCACTTGAAACAGCTTGTTTTGTGCTCAATAATATTCCGAGCAAGTCAGTTAGTAAGACACCATATGAGATATGGTCAGGACATAGGCCGAACCTCTCTTACTTTAGGGTCTAGGGATATCCGACTTATGTTAAACGATTACAAACTGACAAGCTCAACCTTAGGTTCGATAAGTGTAATTTCGTAGGGTATTCCAAAGAAATAAAAAGATATTACTTTTATCTGTCTGCTGAATAAAAGTATTTATCAGCAGTAAGGCACATTTTTTGAAAAAAATTCCTTAGTGAGAAAATAAGTGCCTCTAAAATGAACTTAATGAAGTTCGACAGGTAGAAAAACCGACATCAATGATTGAATCTGAACAAATTTGATGAGTTCAAACTTAAGCCCAACACCAAATGTTCTTAAGGCGATCCGGTAGAGTACCACGTCAGTCGGATAGATACTTAAGTTTTTTGGTCCGGAATGGGATCTTGTTAAACTCGATGAGAACAATGAGGATCCGATCATCTACATGGATACGATGCAGAGGTCTGACTCTGATAAATGACTTAAAGTCATAAAATTCAAAATGGAGTCATGAAGTCAATGATGTATGGAATTGGTTGACCCACCTGAAGGGGTTAAACCCGTAGGGTGTAAGTGGGTTTCAAGAGGAAGAGGGGCACAGACGGAAAGGTGGAGACCTATAAAGCCCATTTGATTGTCAAAGATTATCGTCAGCATTATGGTATTGACTATGACGAGACATTTTCTCCTGTGACAATGCTTAAATTCATTTGGATCATGCTTGCGATAGCAGCATACCTGGATTATGAAGTCTGGCAGATGGATGTGAAGATAACTTTCTAAATAGAAAACTGAACGAAGAGGTATATATGATACAACCTGAAGAGTTCACATCCACAGATGAGTTCAAGGTATGCAAGCTTCAGAGATCCATTTATGGATTGAAGCAAGCATCTCGAAGTTGGAATATATGTTTTGATAAGGTAATCAGAATGTATGGCTTCGTTAAGAACGGAGAGAAACTTGCATATATAAGTGGGCAAATAGTTCAATAATTATATTTCTTATATTGTATGTGGATAACATTCTCTTAATCGAAAATGATGTCCTTGCATTACAAGGAATAAAAGTATGGCTATCGTCACAATTCTCCATGAAGGATCTGGGAGAAGCAGCCTACATCTTAGGATGAAGATCTATAGAGATAGATCTAAGAGGCTGCTTGGGCTCTCACAATCCATATACATAGATACCATGCTAAAATGGTTCAATATGGAGAATTTCAAGAAAGGCTATCTTTTGATAGGCCAAGGAATTTCTCTTTCTAAAGAATGTTGTCCGACAACTCCTCAAGAGAGAGAGCGTATGAGTAGAGTTTCATATACTTCGACAGTGAGTTTTATTATGTATGCCATGACATGTACAAGATCAATTGGTATACTCACTAGGAGTAGTGAGCAGATACCAGCCTGATCCAGGAGAAAACACTGGAAGGTCGTAAAGATCATTCTTAAGTATTTGAGAAATACTAAGAATCAGTGGTTTATGTATGGTGAAACTAACTTGAAACTGATGGGATTCACTGACTCCAGCTTTCAATCAGACCATGATAATAGCAAGAGTGTGTTGGATTATATTTTTATCCTAAATGATGGAGCGATCTGCTAAAAAAGTTTCAAGCAATGCACTACGCAAACTCTGTTTGCGAAGCAGAGTATATCGCGACATCCGATGCTACGAAGGAAGCTGTATGATTGCGAAGTTATCGACAAGCTCAGAGTGGCATCATCTATTGATGGTCCTGTCTTGTTATACTATGATAATACTGGAGTCATTGCTCAAGCTAAGGAGCCGAGATCACATCAGCGCACCAAACATATTCTGTGCCACTATCATCTTATTCGAAAGATCGTGGATCGAGGTGACGTCGATATTTAGAAGATCGATGGAAGGAGAATCTGACCTACCTATTTACTAAAGCTCTCAGAATCAAGGAGTTCAATGATCACAAGTCGAAGATGGATATTCGATACTGTACCGATTGATTTTAGTCTAAGTGGAGTTGTTAGAAAATATATCCCAAAACCAATCGTTAGACGATCGTGCTCATCTTGTAAATTATATATAAATTTTTATTAATAAAAATTATTTGATATTTTCATTACAAATTATCCATCTTTGAACTCCTGTGTTGTAATGAAGTTTTAGGACTATAATTAATCGAAAAGGAGGATTTGTCGTTAAGTTTTTAAAAATATTCACGATCAAATGATATGCTATTACTAGGACGATAGCGATATCAAGTGTAGGTCTTGTATACCATATGAGTTAGTTATCCTCTTAACCAAGGAGTGTGAGATACGTTATGGTATGCAGATGGAATGTAAGAGTACATTCGCATTGAATGTGATCATGTGCCAAGCACTCTGCTGTCAAGAGTAGCTCGTGAAGGGTATGGGTATAAGTGTCCCTCCAATCTGAGACCACCATAGTGACTTGTAAGCAACTCACTGTACTTTAGTATCGGACCATCTGAGTTTCTAACTCAGTAACGAAAGGTTACTCAGTGCAGTCAAGTACTTATCAAGTCGGTGTGTGAGTCAAGATGGAATTGACCCCTCTGAATTAGTAAGAGATATGCATCAGTGTATTTCAATTTAGTAAAATTTTGGCCAGGATAATCCATGAGATGGATTTAAAATATTGAAATACAATGTGGTCGACTAAATTAGGATGTTGACAGTTAAATCTAAGTCGTCTTAAGCATTTGGATCAAAGGGATGAATTATACGGTAATCATATGCCAATAGGTTCTAGAAGGTTGCTTTACAATACTTTGACCTATCGATCATCGGGTCGTCATTGCTAGATGGTTACATCGATTGATATAGAAAGTTGTTCCTATGTGACGACTTATGTTCGAATCTATAGGGTCACACCATCAGAAGATTTAATCAGATCATATGGCTGAAGAGTCCAATTGGATTGTGATCTGGTGAAGAATCCTACTCCGACTAAGACTCTGGGGGAGAGTCCCATTGGGACTAAGACTCAACTATTTTTAAAAATTAATTAGTAATTAGATTACTAATTAACTTAATTTGATTGAGCAAAGAGCTTTGGATTAAGTCTAATTGAATTAGATTCAGTTCGACTCTGATTGGGTTTGATATGATCGAGTCCGATTACAAAAAAATTTGATCCTGATTCGATCAGATTTTAACTCGGCTAATTCTTAATTGGATTATAAATTTGATAAGATATTTAGATTTTTAATTGAATTAGGTTCATTTCTATTAGTGGATTCAATTCAAATTTGATTTGGATTAGAATTGAATTAGAAATGAAGAGTCTAAGTCAAACTAGGACTCTATCCTTATCTCCTGCACCACTTCTGAACCCATGCCAATCTCTCCATGCTAATTGATTTGGGTTTGATTTTTGGTGTCATGATAGAGGGTCCAATAAGAGTGGGCGGCAATAGCTGATGAGTCATAATATTATCTCTTGTCTAATTTGAATGCGATCCGAATTAAAGATAAGAGGTAAACTAGAAAAAAAAAATTTCATATATGAAATATTGTTGATGCCATTATTATTTTTTTTTTGGAGAATCCTTTAGTACATGAGACTCCAGAATCCTTCTTGACATCCTAATGATTTTTTTGAAATTTTTTGGGATGCCAAAAGGAAGTTTTGGCGTTGACTCTTGGTGCTCTTCCTTGGAAAACTCTAATTCCTAGTCTATAAAAAGAGTCCTCTCTCTTGGACGTCCCATGATCTATCCCTTGCTGGTTTTTATTTTCAGAGCCTCTTCTCCTCCTCCTCTATTCCTCCTCTTGATCCTCTCTTACTTTGGAGTGTACAAGATACTTAAAGAAGGAGGAACAAATCAGCTGTCGAAGTTGCTTGCAGGCTAGCACCTCTAAGTTTCTGATCTACGCCTGTCTTCGCATGGATCTTTCTGTAGAGGCTAGATGACTCTATGTGGCTGCGAGCAACCTGAAGAAACCTTCTCCAACTATTGGACCAGAGGAGATCAAGATCAAATTTGTTTGGTAACGATCTCTAACTTGTTTTGATTTTTATGGTAGATCTAATAGTTGATCTAGAATTTTAGCATCGATGAGATCGATGTGATTTTTATTTTCAGATCTAAAGTGAATATTTTCATATCAAAGATCATGATGTGGTAGTCTAAGATAGGATCTTATACATGTGATTATGATTAAATTTTTAATCAATTATTTTCACTATACAAAATTTTAAAATTGCATGTACTGCACTACCGCATATTTCTTTAAGCAGCAACATCCTCATCTAATGGGTCATGTGCTACTGCATCATCTCCCAACGGTGGCTGGTGGTTCCTATCCTGAAGAGCACCCTATCTGCCGTCTGACATGTAAATGCTCCCATACCCACAGTTGCAGTAACACCAGTAGTCCAGTTATCTCACGTGCATCTACCCTGATGGCCCTGTAGAGCTCACGGTATAAAAAAGCTAATATAGCACTGGCCCAACTTATCTGCCCACATACCTGGAGATCACATAGCAAGGGTAAGTACAACAACTGCATGTGGGATCCAAACTTATCAGTGAATAGATGGCTATCGATAAGGATAGAATAAATGCTCGAGTATGCCGCTGCACGGTCTCATCATCTGCATCATCTGGTAAGTGCTGAAATGTATCATACAGCCAGTAAAATCTCAACGAAGATCCTGACAACATCATAGCTGGTGGTGCAATCCTAAATAACTCCTCACATAGATTTGGCCAGATGATGTGTATAGTACGGTGATGGGAGGCCCATACACCCATAACCCGAGTAGAATAGCAACATCTTGCAGTATGATCATTGCCTCTCCAACATGGAGGTGGACAGTGTATGTCTCCTGACACCATCGCTCTACCATGACTGTGATGAGGATCCAATTAAACTGAATATCGTAAATCCAAAATATACCATAAAAATCAGCATCATGAAGATGCTCTCTGATCATCTCATGTGGCCGCCAGACACATATAGCAATAGATCTTCTGTGTCTACAGCGTAGGGGTCCTGTATCCTCTCCAGAGTATATACGATCACTGTGATGTCGATGCTATAGATACAGCACGGTAGGATATATCGGCCCGGATGTATGTCAGAGTCAGAACCAACCATGTCTAACGTATAAAATGAACATCATAAGCAACACAAATGATACATAAGATAATTTCATAATTTTTTTTTAAGTCTTTACACAACATGATTGTATAACTAAAATATTTTAAAAAAAATAGAAAATGATACATAAAGACAGTTTACCTTCACTAAGTATTAAATTAGAACCAAACACCCTTTCATCCAAAAAAAAAAAAACAAGCATCCTATAGCATTTCATTATGGAGACGAATTTGCCTTCTATAACCCAATATGAGAAATAGCTTCTACTAACCACCTAAGGAATAGATTTGTCAAAACCTATAAATGTAAAAAAAAAAATCTAATAATCCAACATTCATGCTCATTTTCCCATAACAAACAAAAAAAAAATTACCTTCGATCATGAGACAGAGATCTCGTCGGCCGCACGCACGACAGGGAGAGGGAGGGGGAGCTATCGTATGAGAGAGAGAGAGAGGGAAAGGGAGTTGATCGATCGTGAGATAGGGATCTCATCGATCGCACGCATGAGAGGGAGAGAGAGAGGGGGAGCTATCGCACGAGAGGGAGAGAGAGGGGGAGCCGATTGACTGTGAGACAAGGACCTTGTCGGTCGCACGCACGAGAGGAGAGGGAGAATGAGATGTTCGACCATAAGAGAAGGAGAGGAAGAGTTAAGGGTTTTGAAAGGAATGAAGTGGTCAAACGGGCGAAGGGAGTCTCGGGTGTTAAACTGAGTGAGTCACCCTATGATAGGATGACTTATTGTAAGGCAACTTATAGAGTTATTCTATATAATATGACGACTTATATTGTTCGACCTGTCCACCAGTTGGCATAAAGGGTGCTGAGTCAGCATACAAAATGTCCTATGATAGGACGATTTTGGTTGGACAGTATTTTGGTAAATATTTTTGAAGAGCATTATTTTGATAAATACTTTTTAAATCAGCATTAAATTGGTAAAAAATCTCAAAAAATATTGCTAAAGAATTATTTATTTTGTATGCATTTTCCAAAAGTTATTCATGAAACTACAAATGTATGTAACGAGCAGCCTAACTAATAACTAAGCAAACCTCTGGGCAAATAAACATTGCGGAGACTACTTGAGTTCGAGCTAAACTTGAACACCCTCGAACTAGTTTCGCAAGAAAACTTCATTTGTTTTCCTTTTTAGCAAAAGACAAATGGTGGAACTAAGACAATTCTTATTCTGACCACTTTCCCAGTCTCTCACATTGAGCGTGTCATCTTTTCAGGTTGCCGGGTGGCCGTGACGTGCATGGATGCCCGCCGGTGGGTGGTGTACCATGCAAGCGACGACACCGATCGACGAGCGCGATGAATTCGACCTGCCGGTGACCAAATATATCTACGGCAAGGAGCTCCGACGGAGGGCTGCACCGTGAGGCTCGTCTCCTCGCCTGGCCACACCTGCAATATTTTGACCAACTTCGGCAGTGGCCGGTCGGTGTGAAGCTCCACCGCCCCTCCCACGTGTACCCTGGCCTGGTCAAGTACACGGTGGGCCCTTCTACTTCACATCCTCCATGTGCGATGAGCCCTGCCAGTTACGTGGCTACTGATGCTCCCACCTCTTGTATCGGCCTAATTTGTTTTGTTGTGTGATTGCCTTAACAAGGATTAAGGCAATCCCAAATTTTATCCTTATTCTCATCCCTCCCGATATTCCGAATCCGACTCTGACATCAATCGAACCCTTGATCTCGGGTGCTATCATCCCAACGAAAGTTGGGATTTTCTTTCTTTTTTTTTTTTTGAAGAAATGAAAGAATAGCTATTTTATTCCAGAAATCCTTCGAGAATAATTTTAATTGTTGGATAGCCCAAAATGTTGTTTGATTGTAGTAAGTGCTAGTCCAAAATATTAGCTGTAATACGGGCCGAAATAATGAAATCAAAGTTCATATATTTTTTTCAAAAAATTGATAAAATTATTCTTATCCATTTTTTAATTTTGGCAAAGCATCAGACTCCTATTTCGATCTGCAAAATATTGTTATATCTATTATTACTTTGGTAATTTATAATACTAGTATTGGAAAGGCAAGTGAATAATCCCACATTCAAAGATTATAAGAAAGGAAAGTACTTTATATACATTTAAACTAACCTAGTTCTAAAAAGATATGGTGGGAATTTTGGTGGAAAATTCAAATTTTCTTTCAAAAGCAACTCTTTGAAATATTATATATATATATAGACTTGGCACTTGGCAATGGCAGTTAACTAATTTTTTTTTTTAATCTATCATAATATTTTTTTATTGTAACTATTAATTGAACAATCATATCTGTTTTTGAATATACAGGATTTTTATATTGAACAGATACGACTATTGAATTGAACAGATGTAACTATTAGAGTTAACAGACACGATCTATCTTTATATATAGTATCATTTGTAGATGATAAAATATAAATTAAAAAATTTTTATTCTTTCCCTCATATTATCTTTTATCAAATCACACAAATATAAGAAATTAAGAAGTTTTGAAGAGAAATTTCTAAAGTTGCTATTTGTAGATTTTTAGGGCTTTGTTATATCATGGAAGTGATTTGCCATTAATCTTGCAGCAATTATAGTGAGAGCAAATATTACTTTAAGGATATTAATAGTTCATGCCTCAAAGCCTATAAATTCTTGTTAAGATCTCCTCAATTTTCAAACAAATATGACTTTCTAGTAAACATAACAAGTCTCCAGCAGTTTAGGATGGGCCTCCAAAGACTCTCTCTCCCTCTCTCCTCCTTTCCTCCCCCTTCTTTTTCTTTTCCTCTCGTTCCTTCTCCCTCCCATCGCCGGTCATAGGAAGTAGTGACCCTTCGGAGACTCTCTCTTTGCCTTTAATTCCTCTCTTTTCTTCTATTTCCTTCTCCCTCCATCTTGCTATGTCAGTTCAAATCCAACATTGAATGATATGATACAAAGATGTACTGAACCATACTGCCGATCGATCAGTCTGAATTCCAATATGGCATAGCAGGCCTTCAGTATAGCTAGTAGATATTACCTCATAAGTGCTTGGCCTTTAAGAGGTCTCGTATTTAAACTTTGATAGCAATATATTACTACTGTATTATCCAATAATAATTATGTTGGGTTGTTGAACATTGGAAGAGACCTTAGGATATTTGTCAATAGGATGTAATTTGAATTTTCTATAATGATTTTTTGCATTGTCTAACAGGTAAATGATAGTTCTATATCACTATCTTTTGTCATTCCATAACTTCAATCTTTAATTTATATTTGAAGAACTTTAGCAAAATCCTTATTACAATTCACTAATATAGCATACTCATGACAATCAAATTGATTATTTGAATGTGTTTCCATGAAGCTTCTTTCGTATGGCTTCTTAATCTCAGCATTGTTTTTATTAAAAAATAAGGAAAGAACCCAGTTAGTGAACAACATAGGCTATCGTGAAAGTCCTCTTGCCTAATATTTGTACCCATCAGATTTGATCTTTAATAAACAATATATCAAATAAAACATGGAGCATGCTTATCTTTTTTTTTTTTCCCCCTTTTTTTCCCTAAAATTAGGATGAGCTAGAGCCCATAAAAGAGAAAAATAGGCGAGATAATATCAAACCTAGCTTATTAGTGTCCAACATTCTATTAACTTTAGCAACTTAAGTCAATGCATCCTTACACTTATGTATAGTTGTTATGTTTTTAAGTTTTAGTCCATAGAATTTTGATCAATGAAATCACATCTATTCATAAAAATATATATTTTTAAATAAATCATATGCATCATCATTATCATTTTTCATGTCCTTATATTCAATAGGAGACATTATGGTGCCAAGTTCTCTTATATTTTTATATTTTTTTAATAAAAAATATATTTTCGGATAGAACTACACAACATAAGACAGCTAATTTATGTTAATAGCCTACCAAGTTAAAAGTGGCAACTTGCTCCACCATATCTTATACCCTACCCAAACCGACTTTAATGAAGTATATTTTATCCAACTCGCAATTTTGATCTCAGATGAATGTGGGTAATAGCAAAATTTACCTCAAATCCAACATATATATATATATATATATATATATATATAATATATATATATATATATATATATATATATATATATATATATCCCAACACAAATTTCCTCTCTAAGATAATAAAAAAATAATTTATATGAAAAAAAATAATTTTTATAACTTTACTCAATCCAATTCATTCAACCCTCCCCATCCTGCCCGTTTTTAAGGCATAAATGGGATGGATAGAATAATGATCTACTCGATCCATTGCCGTATCTACACTTAGTCAAAATAATTATTATTTTTTGCCAACTAACCGGTGAAAACCAAATCTTAACCACCGTGAAATCTTAAATAAACTGGATCAGTTACCTAATTGTGATGCTGGGGGACCAACAGAGTACTAAAAGTGAGCTTGATGCCATATGGCATGAGCCTATTGGAGAAACGTACAAGCTCATCGCCGTTCGCACGATATATTTATGCAGGGTGGCTGTGGAGATTTTGAATCTTCGCACGAAATAGGCCCAAAGCATTTTGCTCAATAAATGATCTTTTATCATACCGATTCAATGTAAACCGTCCATCTGGAAAATAAAGGATGTTATAGACCTGAGGTTAAAATTAAATGGATCGCTAATGATGTAATTAGTTACCATCATTAATTAACACCAGAGACGGTTAGTAACCCAAATCAAGAAGGAAATTCCAGTAAGAGCCTTCGCCATTAAATTGAACTCCCCTCGATCCTTTTTTAACCCCTTTTGTTCCCCGCCCCCCCCCGTGCATGCCGCCCGCTGCTAAAGTGCGCCGGACACGGATACTTTATAACCCCGCGTCGCCATTTCTCCGTCGGCTTCTCTTCTCCTTCCTCCGAGAAACCAAGAAGATAAGTGGAGAGAGAGGAAGCGATGGCTCGGGAGCTCTTCTCCCGGCGGGGTCCGCATCTGGCGGGCTCCCGGCTCCCCTCTGACAGCACGCATCGACCGGCGATGGATCGCCGGCACCGGGCCCATGCGGCGGCGCGGAAGGGCTCGACGTGCCGGCCGTCGCGCGTCGTCATCATCGGCGGCCTCGGCCTCGCCGTCATCGTTTTCTTCGCCCTGGGGTTCTGGCAGCAGAGCACCATGATCGACGGGCCCGTGGACGACGGTCCGCGGCGCCGGCCCCTCGGTAGTGTGCTGCGATTCGTTCCGGCGGATCTGCAGAGGCGGTTCGAGGAGCAGGGCGGGCTGGATAGGCTGAGATCTGAGCGGGAGCCCGGCATCCGGCGGCCAAGGGTGGCACTGGTGAGTGATACTTGATCCCTTGGGATTGCTTCTTGATCTCTTCTTTCAGGTCCTTGGTTCAAGATTCTGGGTTTTGAGCGTTATTCGTCTCTTGTCATTACTGTTGGATTTGATTAGAGGGAATCTGTGCCAAGAATCTTGCATCTTAGTTCATCGTTCTTTCATGCTTGATTTCTTTTCTCTAGAGCTGGAAATTTCTTTCCACTACAGTTCTGGTGGATCTTGAGGATACACCAGAGACTGTTGTCACTTACCATCACTTGCATTTGGTTTTGCTCTATGCTCTGATTGCAGCTGAACCTAAATGAATTCTGTTGTCTTATAATCCGAACAACTACAGTGCTGTCAGTTTCCAATTCGAACCTTCTTGACGTATTAGGTATTCTTATTACATTACTCTTCTCTCGTCATGTTAATGATGTGAGAGTAGTGGTGGTAGAAGCGAATTATGCAATATAGGTTACATGTGAAGTAAGTGGCACAAACCACAAACTAATACTAATCTGTCATGGAAATGACTGAACTATAATATCTTTTATTTCGTTCCAAATTCATCATGCCCATCAGATCTATATATTGGAATGCTTTCAACAACCCTTATTCCTAGGGAGTATGGCAAGAAAAGAATTTGATCTTAGACTAGTAGTTATTTGAGATTCACCTGCTCACCAGATGAGATCACAATAATTGAACCGACAACCAAGGAATCATAAAGAAAGTACAAGGGCTCAAAGTCAGCTTTGAATAGTATTATTAGCTGTACAATTGAATTGGAATGAAAGCCAAGAATGATAAAAGACATTTGACCTGTACTATCTGTAAATTCACTTCTTCACTTGACCTATCTTTTTGGTCATTTGATGCCAAAACTGAATGCTGATTGAGGTTTACAGTCCTTAGAAATCCTGCTATCTTGATGTATAAACTAGAAGGATCAGGTGGAGCTTTCGGAAGTTTCAGTTGCTTCTCCGAGCCATTGGCCTTTGCTATTTTGATTCAAGAAACTTTTAACATAAAAATGTTTAAGTTTTTTTGCTGGAAAAATCAATCTCTTGGAGAGAATCTTAAGAGTTGCTTTGTTTTATTTCAACAACCTCAACGAGTTAGGATGGTAATAAGATTGATCTTATTTTGCAGATGATGCATTTAAACCATTATGATGTTCTACTACTTGTTTTTAACATTGATCCTAGGGTGCTGAACTGCTGATCTGTCATTGTATAATTAGCCTTCATCCAACATGAATATGGCTTGATTTAGATCCAACCTAGATTTGAGACCCAGCTCCATGTATCAAAATTTGGTTACCATGAAGTTTAAAATCTGCAGTATGGTCTGGTATGGTACCTATCATTGTGTTATATTGTACCAACATAGGGAATTGGCCATATTAAAAATTTTGGAAAAAAAAGTTCAGAAACACTATTAGGGTTCATATCGAGTGGTATGGGGTTGGTATGATGTGGTTTGAGTCCAGGCATATAATTTGGTTTTTAGGTTGGTTATCTTGCGAAATTGTTCCTAGAGATGCTGTATACTAACCGCTGGTTGTTAAGGCACACCACTGGTTGGTATGAAATATTACATGTGATATTTGAAACTTTGGTTCCAATTTTGACTTGGCTTTCCTGTTGGGCCATGCAATTTCATTCAAAACTAGAATGGACTTGCTAACCTAAACTTGACTCAATGAGACCTACTAGGAATCATTAAAAATGCTAGTAGCATAGTACCAAAAAGATCAAGTTTTTTTTAAAAATGTAGAATCACATTTGGGTTTGAATGGTTGATAAAAACCAATTTAGGTTGGTTAGAGTTCATACTAGACCTGGTCGAGGTACATTTCATGTCAAACTTGAACCCTTATGTCTCATTTCCAACACCGTTTAGAACTTCTAATCACAAATTAATAAAATGAATAGCCATCATCAATGCAAATCAACGATTAAATGCATCAAAATCTAGGAAGCATAGATACAGGTACGTGGTACGGGTATTTTATGATACGGATACGCCGATATGGCAAAAATTTAAAATATCATGATACGGGTATGGCTAGATATTTTATATTTTTATTAATATTTGAATATATATATATAATATTTCAATATTAATAAGAATATATGAAAAAATTGAATCATATATATAATATTCAAATGTTAATAAAATTAAGTTCTTAAATCTCAACTAAATTTATAAGTATCATTATAAAAAACAAACAAACACTTGCAATTAATGAAAAGAAAAAAACTAGCAGTCTAAATAAGCAGAAGAAATCAAAATAGTAAGTTTTGATAATCAAGTGATAATAGTTTCAACTGCTTTATTTTTTGCATCATCAGCAAAAAGCTTCTTTCCATATCTGATTTATTAAGGGACAAACTTGCAATCTCAAGAATGCAGAGATAGGAGTATCGGTGCCGCACCGGAAACGTATCTGCATCGGAAACATACTCCGTGTTGGTACACGCCTGAAATAGGAGTACCGGTGCTTCATATTCAAAATTATTTCCTAAAGCAAATTGATTTCTAAAATTCAAGGACTGTAAAAATGTATATTGTTAGCTCATGTATTTGATAGAATAAGTAACGATGCATGTCTGATAGATATTTGAGATGGGTCATTTTTCCAATCCAAGCCTGATCTTTTGATTGAATCAAGTTATTCTTGGGTTAGTTCCTACCTATGGTCACATATGTATTGAACTTTGCTTCATTAATACTTTTTTCTCATCTAAGATGCATTTTTACTGGTTGTTTCTTTGAGATATTAGATTCAGAATTATGTAACATAATTTCTGTTGTATTTTTATTATGAGAGTTTGCTTCCCGTACCTTGGCCTTATAATTGTATATAAAAGATACAGAAAGATCACTTTATTTAACTCCAGTATGAAACACTACATTATTAAAGAATGTGATGCTGCTAGAAAATCCTCTCAGACACTGGTTATGTGGACTTCCTCTTAACATCATAAATCTTTCAGTTGATTTACAGAGCTGGTCTTAATTGTTCTGCATCCCCAACCTTCTTTTTGTCCACCAATCACATGACACCATTTAAAAATAAATGGCTCTAAGTTGAAAATTTCTTAACTCATCTCAATAATTGGGTGGAGGTTTTATGTTCTGAGTTTAATATTAAATCCCTGAGACTGAGAATAATATATTTTTCATTGTGCTGTACTGAGAACAATGGTCTAGAAAGCCTTGTGCACTAAGCCACTATTTCTATACCATGACACAACAATGATAATTTTCTGTCAACTAACTTTTGTGATGTTCATTATCTCAGGTCATAGGAAGTATGGATAAAGATTCACGAAGTTTGATGCTATTAACTTTGGTGAAGTATCTTACAGAGCTGGGATATAAATTTACAGTGAGTTACTTTCACATTCTCCTAGAGAATCTTGTGTCATTTACATGGTGGAAGCTCTTGCAATGCCACATCTCTATATATGTTTGTGTATGCTAATTTCTATGTAGCAACATTGTCAAAACCCAACTGCATTAAACTCATATTGAAAATACATTATCCAAAAGGGTAATGTTGTTAATGCTAAAAAAAATTTCCTATTCTTATCCATAAATGAAATTTGATTTTAATGTCATATAGCTTTACAAGTAATTTATTGGATATGTTCCTGTATCTTGTCTGGAAGTTCTGCTAACAAATTTTAGATACCAAAGTTTTAAATCCTGTGGGACAGGGCTCCCTTGGTTTTCCGTTGGAACAGAATGAGCCGCTATCCTGCCCCGTCCCAACACTTGGGACAAGGGATGTCCCAAGATGTCGCAATTGGGATGTTGGTGGGATGGATTTATCTTGACACATGGGATAGTACTCCATCCCGGTGTCTCGTGGGACATCCCATCAAGATCTGAATTCTTTAATGGTATAATCCAAAGTGCTGACTTTTTCTTGTAAATCTTGTGGTCTTCCATGGATTTAGTTTATCTTAGATTTTGCCTTGCTTATATAGAAACAATAATCATTTCACAGGTTCCAGTTGCTTCTTCAAGAAAGCCAAGACTATTTGGAGTCTGATTTTTATGAGGGCTTTTTAAATAGGGGAAAGTTGTAGGATTGTTGAAGAATTATCATTAGTGGGAGATTCTACATGATCATACAAGAGAATATGAAGTTCACTAGGGCAAATTCTAAAATGATATCAAGGAAACTTCTCTTCTAAGTTGCTGTGGTGTAATTTTTGACTACAATCTGTCATTCCATGTTAATTTTCCTTCTAGAAATGGTAGTTATGGATTTATGGATAATGTTCTTGTTGTAATTTGGAAACTCCATTCAATACTCTAATGTTTGGATAAACTTTCTTGTTTCTGTGACATCAGTACCATTTGTGCATTTTTAACTAAGTGTATCGTTAAGATGAGATCATTGCCAAGATTAAGTGTCCAGTTTTCAATTATGGTAGTCAGTTGGTGTATCTTTTCATGATGTGGTGCTTAAGCCATTAATCTTGATGTTTTGAGTAGAGTTGTTTTTTCAATTCTTCATCTGTGGATACAGTTTTATTGAAAACAATTAGAAATGTTAGGATGGTAAGTTAGTTTCTTTATTTGATCCCTTTATTTGCATTAATGTAATTTCTACTAATATATGCTTATTTCTTAATTGGAAAAATATCATTTTAATGTCATGACTGAAATAAACTTAATAAAAGCTGGAGGCCTACGGGAACAGTGTTCTAATGAAGCTGAACAGTTCTAGAGTAGACGGAATAATGCTTTTGAGGAGCCTTAGTGGATTTATAGAATCATAGTTGATAAATAAGGGATGAAGGGGGGAAGAAAACAAAGGTAATTAGGAGACAGGATGGAGTGAAGGTGGAACTTTGCAGAATGCCGAGTGGACTTTGTGATGACATAGATTCCATTTGTCTAACTTGTGTAGATAGTCTTTAAGAAAGCTTTAGAGTTTAGACAAAGTATGCTTGTAGTAAGTCTGCTAGGTGATACTACCAACTAGAACTAGATGGGACTAAGCATAGCTATGAAGGTGTTGTAGTGAAAAAGATGGAAAATGGCTTAAAAGCTGTTTGTGGAGCACAAGAACTCATGCTGTAGATGCATTGGTTGCCTTGGTAGTACCTAAAAGCAAATAGCAGGTGAGATGCTTTAACTTTTTGGTAATTAAGGCTTCAAATCTGGTATTTTTTTCTCTAAGAAAGTCAAGCAACAGATGGCGATAGGTCCAAGGGAAATCTTAAAATTCTACAAACTATATGCTTGTGTAGTGGGAGAACTTGCAGTAGAGGAGATGTGAAAAAGTATTTAGGATAGAAAATAGAATTGGTGGTTCAACAATTTATTGAAGGCTTGTTTGTTAAGAACTTGATCAAGAAAGATTGAAGAGCTGATTAGGAAAAAGTTGCTTAACATGGGATGGGTATCCTATTGTATTATATGATGAAGATTAGACCTTCAAAAAAATGGGATAGATGGAATAAATTAGAATTCTCGTATTTTCCCATGATAATTTGTTACAATTTGTTTATTATTAGATCAAAAGCTAAAGGACATTTCAAATAAAAATATACATGGCAATCTTGTCTTTCATGGCATGCATAGCAAAAGATCATCTTAAGATATACAATTGGAAGAAAAAAGACAGTGTGGAAGCCATTATTGTCAAGGATGCACCTAGGTGCAAGGTGCATGCAAGGCTTAGCCTAAGCGCCTGGCTTAGTCTTATAGCCCTAGGCAGGGCTTCTTTGTTTAGGTGCTGGAAAAGAATGCTGTTTTAGCACTTTGATGAAAGCCTGAGTGCAAAGGAAAAGTGTGCCCCTCCAACTTTTATCCTCGTCATAGGATTTCAACCACATCTGATAATGATGACAGGCTAAAAAACAAGAATGGGAGAGAGGATTAGGATCCGAAGTCTTCCAGTGAACTGGAAGCTTCTTCTTTTTCTTCTTCTTCTTGTTATTCTCCTTCTCCTTCTTCTCCTTCTCTTTTCTTCTTCTTCCTTTTCTCCTTCTCCTTCTCCTCCTAAATCTCCTTTGCCTTCCTTTCCTTTTCCTCCTCCTCCTCCTCCTCCTTCTGCTCCTCTTCCTCCTCCTCCTCCTTAATCCCTCTCTCCTCCTCCTTCACCTGAAGGCAAGGGTGGAGTAATAGAGATAAGAAGATAGGCAGAGGACATGGCTATTGAAAACCTGATGCATTCCTCTACCATCTCTGTCTGATTTCGATTTTATGTACGCCTGGCTCTTGATAAGTACTGTATCACACCAGTAACTTATCCCACTTATGATTACCATCATTATATCACGTAAACTAATTCCATATATTGTGAGATATTAGCTAATATTATATATTGCTGGTTTTATAATCAACTTTTTTGCTTTAAATATTTTTAAGATTTTATTCAAAAAGTATTTTGATTAATGCAATTTAAAAGTAAATAATAAATTTTCTCCTCCTCCTCCTCTCCTCCTTCACCTCTACCTTCTCCTTCCCCTTCTCCTTTTCCTCCTTCTACTTCGGCTTCTTCTTCTTCTTCTTGCTCTCCTCTGCCGTTCTTGTTCTTGTTCTCCTTTTTTCTATTGTTTTCTTATAAGACAGCCTTACATGTCATGTGAAGGCATGGCAGAACTCATAGAGGTAAGGGGTGGGTTGCGGAAGTGGCTGTTGAAAACCTGAAGTGTTCCTCTGCGAGCTATTACCTTTTGACCTGGATATTTTGATTGGTATAAAGCAGGTTCTTGGTAGTGTTTGTTTCTCATATTCTATATATGCATTCTAGAATTTTGTACATGCTCTTGATATTTCAGATTTCTTTCCTACTCTATTAGGAAAGTGCATCTCTACTAATTCTTTGCTTGGTGTTCTGAAAGTGAGATAAAACTAGATCTTTGGCTTCTAATTCCTAGTTGTTTATGCTTCTTCTTGTCTCTATAATATTCCTTATTATTTTTCCCCAGTTTAGTGATGCTAACATGCTTATGTGATTATTTTTCTTTCTGACCATCTTTTTGTACCATGCTATATAAACTTTAAATCTTAAACAGATTTTCGCACTCAAACATGGGGAAGCTCACAGTTTGTGGACATTTTCTGGTTATGAAGTATCGTTTGTAAGTACTAAGCAAGATTCCAAACTGGAGTATGGCTCTGTTGACTGGTCAAAGTGAGTTTTATTTTGTGACATGCATGCATCCATGAACATTTCTGTCATTATTTCTTTTGAATTGAGTATTTCAACTAAATCTTTTCATTAAGTGTCCTTTGCTTGCATTGGCATGTAGCATGGTTGAATTATCCTTCTGTTTTGGTCATGTTGGCAATGATGGTATTTTCTTGACTATTCTAAAAACTCTCTGTTCATTTGTGATAGTTTCGAAGGTGTAATTCTAAGCTCTCTTGAAGGCAAACAAGTGATTTCAAGGTACGTACCAGTTTTCTTAACTTACATATTTAAACCCCTACACACTTTTTGGGCTGTCAAACCTGTCCAGTTATTGTACCGTGTTCATGATATTGATGTTCACATTTATTGACAAGGGAATCACAAAGGTGAGTAATATTCTCGAAATATTCAGCCATTTTTTTCATATAATAGAGGAATTATAATTCTTTTTTAGGATTAATTTCTACATGGAAGAAACATTATGATGGATTAGTCAAATTAGTGATCATTAAGCCAACTATAGGGGCTGAATTTACGTATCCTTCGATGCAAACCCCTCATTGAGCTGCATGTTCCATTGATTATGGCTTCCTATTTATGTGCGATTTTCTTAAAATTGGTTCAAACTGAAAACAGTGTCCAACTAACATGAAATCCAATTATAATAGCTGAGTTCCATACGCATACCTAAATGCATGCATAAATACTTGTATATATGCAATGATTTATCAAGATGATTTGTTAGTCATGTGTACAAAAGTATATAGGTGTACACACTACACAGGGTTTTATAGTGCTAGAAGTTGGTGTCATGCTGGACTGGCACTACTGTACTATGTGCCACATGCCATGCTTTGCTGTGTTGCATGTAGTTAAGTTTCACGGTCATGCGCTAGAATAATGAAAATACTCTTTCTAAAAATAATTGACCATGTTAAACTTCTTGTTGAGGCTTTTAAATGTTGTTTCATCCAGAAAAAAAAAAAGAAAAACAATGTACAATTTGAGGTAAAATAAGATGGTTTTACCCCTAACAATGCATTGGAGCCAAAAAATGACACTAGGTTACAAAAATAGACAAAACTGTGCTAAAACATGTAAAATCATGAAAAGTAGACAACTCATGATGGAATATCAATTTAATAATTAATAATATCCAAAGTTATGCCTTTACCTTACAACACTTGTAAGTGTTAACATATTAGTTCACAATAACATGTGTCCATAATATCAAATACACGTTTTGCCTCACCTTTGTGCCATATTGAATGTTTATAAACCTGCTCAACATTCTCTTCAGCTTGTGGGTCCATGTTTTATATCATGTATATTATAGAGGTACTGCCACTATTATAAGAAACTTATGTATTATTCATAATAGTATAATGCCATAGCCATAACCATGTGAATCAAGCATTCTTCTAATTATTTGGATTATCACATGTAGTTAATATGTGAGCACCCCTATATCATGCCAATGACTTGCTAACATGGTAGAGTTGCAATTATAGCCTTCTTGAGGTGGCTAATTTAATTGTTTTCTGTTTCTGTGCCTGTTGTGCCAACAAATGGCTGATTCAAATTGGACCCCATTAAGTTGAGTTTATTGAATCCTTTTGACCCAATCATCTGGTTACAACATGCCTAGGTACTTAACTGAATAATCAGCTCAGATTTGGTTTTGGGTCATGGGTCAATTTAACCTAATTATGACTTGTTCAGAAGAGAGGTGTGTGTGTGTAACACAAAACAAATATTATAGATCTAATATTTAAATTTATTTGATTTAAATTGTTAGATGTAGATCAAAACCTAATGGTATGGGTGATGACATTTCAAAGATGAGCGAGGGGAGAGACACTTTACATAAACATCTCCATTCCTTGTCCTAGTGTCAATTCCAGTTCTCCCCTGCCTTTCAACCATAGGATGTCCTCATCCGCTATGGGCATCCATCAACCTTTGATGACCATTGGTGAGACGAGCAGACATTGACAGCCAGTGGCAATCACCTTAGGCCTAATAAACACGCTCTTCATCTCCCTCTCTTTCATCAGCTGACTGGGGCCTCCATCTCTCTTTGTGTACACCCACCTTCAACCGGTATTCCCACCTCTAGTCTTGCTGCCCTCATCCCCATCTCAGCAACTCCAACACTACCCTCGATCACCCAAAAATACCTCCATGTCAAATACAAACACGGACTCTAGTTCAAAATCTTAATCAGATCAGGTTAGCTTATGATGTCAAATACCTGATTTTTGGTCTGATTATGTTTGCAGTGACTTTTTGGCAGCTTGTCCCTTATAAGTGGTTGACCTTACAATAACAGACTGCTAATGTGCCAGTTCCTTATTTCTTACTTTGTTATTCTTTTCCTTACTAACACTTAATCCTTTTCCAATCAAGTATGTCATTGCTTGCCTAAGTTATGTTGTTGGCACAAAAATCTAATAATTGATGAGGTTTGCTATCTTGGTATCGGATATCGTACTGGTACCATCCTATTACAGTGTTGGTATGCAGTTTGGTATGGTCCAAGATAGCATACGGAGTATCGGTATGGTATGAGACACGGTATGCTAATGGTATAGGGTGTACCGGTCAGTTCGCCTCTATAGGCATTCTACGGTTTTCCATTTGCTTAAATCTCTTCTTGTTATGCAAAATCAAATTTGGCATTTGGCATTGTGTGCCATTTTCCTTCAAACTTTGTTTAATTCAGTGTTTACTAACCAAAAGCTCACTAAAATGTTAAGATATTCAAGCTCATTTATGGTAATATGGTTTATAATTTAATTTTCTATTTGCCCATTTCTCTTGCATTTCCGTGTCTATTGCACTCTCTTATTTCTATATGCTAAATATTTTTCCTTAAATTTTTAATTTTTCAAGTTATTCATGTTGTTGTTGGAAAATACTAATTCTTTTTACTCGTGCATGTATATAACATTCCACCATAATGTCACTTTGTTTCTATGCATATTAGTGTTTAGGCTCTCTATTTGTTGTATTTTTGAATTGGTTTTATTTTCTGTGATCATGTTTTGCATCTATCTAGTGCCATATAAAACTAATAATACGTCAGACTCCCTCTGTCTCTCTGACACCTTAAATTCTACAGCTTGAATAAGGGCAAATCCTTCTATCAACTTGGCTTTCACCCAAGGTTTTATGTCCTGATTGGATGGGGGTGTCCTGCTTGTCCCATCCCATTCTTATAAGAAAACGGGATCGGGGATCGGACCTGAAGCCCATCCATGTAGGGAAAAAAGAAAAAAAAGAAAAGAAAGATGAAAGAAGGGAAAAGTGAAAAGAAAGAAAAAGAAGAAAAATGAAAGAAAGAAAGGAAGGGAGAAGAAAAGAAAGGAAGCAAAAAAGGTAAGGAAAGAGAAAAAAAAGAAAAAGGGATGAGATGACAAAAAGAAAGAGAAAAAGGAAAGAAAGGAAGATAGAAGAAAAAAAAGAAAAGAAGGAAAAGAAAGAAAAAAAGGAAAAGAAAAAAGAAAGAAAGAAGGAAAAAAGAAGGAAAGAGAGATGAGGGATATCTATCAGATGCATGACTGAGACGGCTGTCAAGACGGGATGGGACCGCGGGGCATCTTGTTCCATGGAGATACTGGGATATCTCTGTCCCATGGGATTTAAAACCTTGCTTTCACCTACATGAATTGAGAAAATATTTTCTATATTGTATTTGATGAATCTTCATTCAGACAGCTATTATTATTCTCATAATTTTTATTATATCTTACTATATGGTGGTGTTTGAAACATAAAATAATTAAAACATTCTATGAGCTCAAGGTTTGCTGTGCCGGTATTGAGGTTCGTATCGATCGGCCAGTGGCACGGTTCAATATGCCCCCATATTGTTTTGTGCTAAGCTTGAAGAGACATAGCAGAGTAAACAGGGAAGAGGGAGAACTGGAGAGAGGGGGGAGGGAGGGAGAGAGGGAGAGGATAGGGAGGCCGGTGGTGGCCGCTGGAGGGCTGAAGAGGCCCTCGAATATTCAGAGGAGTGAGGGAGAGGGAGAACTGAAGAGAGGAAAAGAGAGAGAGGGGGGAGGAAGGAGGGGGAGAGGGTGGCAAGGATGGCGATGGCTGTCGAAGGGCCACGGAGGCCCCTTGGATGGTCGAATATTCCTCTCCGCCTTCTATCAGATTGAAATAGGGGCGACTCATTCCTGTTTCAATTGAGATTTATTTATTTATTTTTTGTTGACTCAAGGAAGTTGGCAACCCTCTCCACCTCTGCAATTGAAACAGGATTGTTGACTTCAATGTTAGTTGGCAAAAAAAATTAAATCGCTATTAAAACATGGGTGAGTTGCTCTTGTTTCAATCCAATGGAGGGTGGGGAGAAATATTTGGCCATTCGGGGGCTTGCACAGCCCTTCGATGGCCACTATGGCTTCTTCGCCCTCTCCCCCTTCTTACCTCCCTCTCCCTCCCATCTCTCTCTGTATATATTTTTCGAGGGTAGAGCTTTGGAGGCCTCAATGGCTCTCTAGCCGCCTTGGTGGCCTTTCCTTCTCCTTCCCTCCCCCCTCTCCTATTCCTCTCTTTCCTTCTCCCTCCTCCCTCATCGGTGTTTCGCTTCGAATGCTAGATCCATTCTAGATAGCTATTGGTACGGTTCGGTATATGCCCCAAACCGGCTTTAGGATGGTTCAGTGAATGTTGTATGAGATATTTTAAGCATTTATAATTCATTAAGTGTATAATGAATATAATTCTCAAAAGAACTTGCACCAACTAGTTGTTGGTAATTGTGTTAATTTTATAAAATTGTGTTAGTTTTATAAACATTGATCAGGATTCACTTATTTTTATTGTGACATTATTATATATTTATGAGTCTTCTAATATGTAATTATATACGTCATTGTTATAAGTTCACAAGTTATTGCGGATGGACAAGATCACTGTTTGGAACCGTCCCGAACTGGACGGTTTAAGTCATGCCAAACTATACCGACAGGAAATCGGTCCGTTCCGGCATAAAAACGGCACAACAGCCACCTTGGAGGGAGGGAGAAGAAAGAGAGGAAGAGAGGGGGGGAGAGGAGAGGGAGAGGCCATCGGAGGTCGTCCGAGCTCGCGCCGAGGGCGAAGTCAGCAATTGGGTTGCTGACTTGGTGTGATAAAATCCAAAAAAAAAAGCAAAATAGGGGCGAACTGCCCCTGTTTTGCAGTAGAGGAGGGCCTCTAGCCTCGGCCTCCCTCAGGCCCCTTGGCGCGAGCTCGCCGGCTGTCGGAGATGTTGTAGCGGTGTCGTCCTTTATCTGGAGGCCTTCAACGGCCTCTAGACACTCAGTAACTAGAGGAGGGCCTTTGGCCTCGGCCTCCCTTAGGCCCCTCGGTGCGGGGTTGCCGGCCGTCGGAGATGTCGCGGCAGTGTCGTCATTCGTCTGGAAAGCCTCCAACGGTCTCTGGACACTCGGTAAGGACCTCCTCTCTCTTTCTCCTTCCCTCCCTCCACCCTTATCGAGCTCGACAAGAGCTCGGATGGCCTTTGGAGCCCTTCTCTTCCTCTGCCTCTACTTCTTCCCCTCTCTCTCTTCCTCTCTTTCTTCTCCCTCTCCCCTTCTCTGCCCTATCGGTTTGGCCTAGCACAGACCGGCAGGGACCTATACCGAACCATATCACCGGTCGGTCGCACGGGGTCCGGTTCTAGTTCGGCGGTCTTTGGACAAGATAGTAGAATCCTTGATGGACAATTGTTAAAATTAGAGTGAAGACACATTATTTAACATTTTGAAATACGATGAGAAAATATCAGGATGCATTATCTGATTTTGCAATTCAATTTTTCCTCTCTTACATCTTAAGAAATGTTACAGCACATTGCTCTGATATCTTGTTGTTATATCATGTAATGCTATGTTTTCATTTTGTAAGATACCTAAGAAAGCTTGAACAAAATATGTTTAGTTGCTGTAATATGAACTTTTTAATTGAATGAAACATATGAAGTTTAACTTATGTTTTACTTTGATCTCTTTTTTTCTTCTTCTCCTTATTCTAGAAGATATTTATGGTTCATTCTGTTGTTATCTTGTTCTACATGGGTACTTCACATTGTATTAATAACTTGTGTACTGGATGCAGTCTTATGCAGGAGCCTTTCGTATCTGTACCACTTATCTGGCTTATTCAAGAAGATATCCTTGGGAAACACATTTCACATTATACAGAATGGGGCTGGCAGGATCTAATCAGTGAGTGGAGAAGTGCTTTTAGTAGGGCTGATGTCGTGGTGTTTCCAGATTACTCTCTTCCGGTAAAAACCCAGTGCTCTTTATTTTCTGTAAAAGCAGTCACAGTTGACTTCTTTTTAAAAATTAAATAAAGTTTTTTTTTTTTTTTTGACTACCTTCCTATTTATTTTTCAGTTGTTGTATAGTCTGCTTGATATTGGGAACTTTTTTGTGATTTCTGGATCTCCTGTGGATGTCTGGGCAACTCAAGGCTATATTAAATCCCATTCGCGATATGAGTTGCGGAAAAAATATGGATTTGGTGAAGATGACCTACTAATTCTAGTCACTGGAAGCCATTTATTCTATGATGAGTTACCATGGGATTATGTCGCAGCTATGCATGCCTTAGCACCTCAAGTTAAGACACATGCAAGATTAAAAGATCTAGGAGGAATGATTAAGTTTGTCTTTCTGTGTGGCAATTCTACAGATGCCTCTGGCTCTTTTCAGGTACGTTATTAAGTGCATGACTATATGTTTCTACTATCCTTTTGTATAAATTACCTGCAAGAAGCAAATGTTGTCGTTGTTGTTTTCATTATTATTTATGGGCAACTTTTTGCAAGTGACAGATGGTGAAAAAACTTCTCTATGTATATAATTTGTCTTTGTTCTTCAATAAATCTATCAGCATATAGGGTAGTAATATATAACAGTTAGTAAGTTTTTTTTTTTTTTAAATAATTAAGATATCTTTCTTTGAGCTTTACTCATCCTTTTGATGTATTTGTCAACATATGTACTTTGGTGTGTATATGTATATCCATGTGTTAAGAAGCAAAATGAACAATTTATTTGTTTTTGTTCATAGCTTGTTTGAGGCATAGAGCTGTATTTGTATCCATATTTTAATGTGAATGCTGTGAATAGCAATGCATTTGGTATTAACATGTGTCTAGAAATTTAGTCATTATTTATTTGTTTTCTAGTCATTATTTTTTGTCATGTAACTTTCATGCTGGATTTACTAAGAGTTGTTCATTGCTTTACACGTGAGAAATTATAACTATCAATATCAATCAAACTCATAATATCACTTAAGTTTGAATCTTTTATGATGTTAACTAGATGATAGCATAGGCCATACATTTAGTTGTTGCACATTTGAATGCCATCAATTTATCTTGAGATTTCTAACATAAAGGGCTTTTATTATTTTATGTTTTTGAAAATGTGAATGAGGAAATATTTTCTTGGTTAGCTATCTCATGTCCATTTCATCCATCCTAAGTAGGTGCCTAACATGCCCAGGCTATTTAGGGGTATGTTGAGGAAGACATTAATCCTTCCTAACCTAAATGCCTGTGCCCCTACCACCACACAGCCATCTCCTTAACAGTGGTGCGCAAGGTTTGCCATTTTGGTACCATACTCTGTAATGGTGCCATGCTAGTACAGTGTCGATACACCTAGTATGGAGTTTGGTTTGGTATATTGAGACTTGATATGCCCACCGTAATGAGTCTTGGTTAGTTGCTAGTATGGTATGCCCAATTAGGGGTACACAAGATGAAATATTGAGTCTTGATGATGTAATTTGATGCCATGCAAAGCCTAAGTTCTTTCCTTGAACTTAGTCTTGGCAAGTATACCTCGATGATTTTGGATTCAACCCACCCTAGTAATAGCCCAACTTGATGTTGAGTTATTATGGATTGTATCTACAGATTTGTTATTAATGGATGTGATAAGTGAATTTTTGACATTTATTGGAGTTTCTTGGCAAAATAGCATGTAATGCTTAAAATATCTTGGGTGTGGCTAAACGACAGCCTTGTTTATTGTAACTTCATATATGATTATATTTTTACTATGGCAATATCGATCTTGATTCTCATAGTGTGTATGTTTTCTAGCTATACCTAGATGAAAAGTAAATGGCTTGCAAGATTTTCATCTTAGCTAAGACATTTGTTTGCATCATTATTATGTATTTAGGTTTGTATGGTTACTAGGTACTTAACAATATGATGTAGATAAGATATTGGTCCTGGCTACCTTGACCAATATAAAATGATATATCACAATATACTAGCCAAAGTGATATTAATTTATAGGCCAGTATCACTTCATCATCTTCCATGTTAGCCACTACCTTGGTGGCACATGTATCACCTAGGATGTTAAGGACATCATAGAAATGGAAGTTGTTGACTAGTAGGCATATTGGTGGGTGTGGAACATAGGGAAGAAGGGAGAGAGAGCATTAGGTGGAGCATGAAGGAAAGTTGCCAAGGCATCATCTCATATTTCACATCCTAGATCCGAATTTGTCAGTAGGGGATGCGAGAACTGTCGCACACTTGTAGAAAATTTTTCTCATAAGCATGCAAGGCATCTCATCATAATGTCATAAAGCAAGTAGTGGAATTAAATATCAATAAAAATAGTAAAATATGAGTATAAATAGTAAAATTTCATAAAGTGCTAGATAGCCCAGTAAACAAGGAACACTTTAAATATATAGATTAGGCAATAAGATAAATAATAATCTATCAAAAATAATGATATGAAATATATTAGTTCAAAATCAAATATAGACAGGCACCATGAGCAAAACATTGTACAAGTGAAATCAATCTTTCTGAAAATTTAAATTTCATTCATAAATCCAATATCATTCGGAACATCAAATTTATTTTGTTAGCCATGAACTATAACCACATACCATGTGGTTGGGCTAGTTAATGAGCTTAGATAAAGTCGCATTGCTAATGCATATCTCCAATGGCAAGATATCGAAATGCCAACATATAACCTCCACTGGTTGGGTATGGAAGTAGCCACATATAACTCCTATTGATTGGGAATCAAAATGCCAACGTATAACCCATACTAGCAGGATATTAAAATGCTAATATATAATCCTCAATGACGGGATATCAAAGTGCCAATGTATAACCCCTATTGATAGGGTATCGAAGTGCAACGTATAGCCCTTATTGATAGGGTATCGAAATGCCAACATATAATCCTTACTAGTAGGATATTATAATGCTAACATATAACTTTACTGGTAGGGTATCAAATATAGTTAGGTTGTATATCCAAATTCTTCTCAAATTAAAGCTATTTTTCTGAAAAATATATTTTTTGTTCCAAATCAAAAGATAAAATCATGCAATATCAAAATCAATCGAGCATACTATGTCTAAATCAATATGTTGGATCATGAGTCATATAATATTCTAGAAAAAGGTATATTCAATAATAAAATACTATGCATCAAGTTCATAAATCATAAGTGATTTGGCTTCAAAATCTATAATATTTTATAAATTACTAATATAATCTAGAAAAGTAAAGCATTACTTACCTCGCAAAATCAAAAACTAGACTAACTTTGGGAATAGTCTTCAATACCTAATATCCAAAAATTACATCTCTATTAGAATTAATCATGATAAATCCTAAAATTAAATCTGAAATCGTGACACCCTAACATCGAGTTGAGCCCAATAACTAGAGATGGGTTGCTTAGAGGTAGTGTCCTACAAACCGAGTTGAATCATGGATAAAAAGAGAGAAGTGACCTTTCATGGTTCTCACAAAACAGGAAAGAGACGGGCCTATGGTTGAGGGGGGAGAGTGATGGTCCGTAGTGACTGCAGGTGCCATTGAACAATAGAAAGCATGGCAAAAGCTGGAGAAAGGATAGAAAGTAGAAGAAAAGGGCAACAAAATATGAAGAATTTCTCCAAAATAGGGAATCATGAGGGTTAGGTGCTAGATCATCAATTGTTCATCGTTAGCTGAGCTCATGGTCACTAAGGACTCAATTGAGGCCGGCATAGGATATATGGTAGCCAAAAAAGGGGACTTCTTTGATTTTTTTCCTTTTTTTTAAATGAAAAGAGTAGCTTCATGGCCTCCTAAAACTAGGGGAAGATGGGAGGACTAGTGGCTTGAGGGTGGTAGTGGCTAGAGCGTTGTAGTCTGCAACAACTAGGGGTGGCGGCGGATGACTAGTGATGGTAGTCAATGAGAGATAGGTCTAAAAATAACTAACATATAGCTAGAAAGAGGGTTTGATTAGCTCGATTTTGAGCTTTAGCTTGCTTGCCTGTGGTTGGGCTTTGGAATATGGCCTTGGTTGATTGATAGAAAACGGTGGAGATGGTAGCCAAAAAAAGAAAAGAAATTGGCCAAAAATGATGCTGAAATAGGGGATGTCTTACCAATCCAAATTTGGTGATCTCTCTATGGGATCCAAGTCGGTTCCGACTTTTCAATAAAGGGTGAGGTTAGGGAAGATGGTGGCAAAGTCCCACAGCTTCATCAAGGCATCAATGAGGGCGATATTGCAAGAGGCGACGAAACCACCAAGGGGAGCATCGACGATTTTGATGGTTGTCGGTGGTGGGACTCAAGAGGCTATGGTGCATCCTCTCGAGGGATGATGGAGATCTGATATAGTCAGTGGAGGCTAGCTTTTCTAGTCCCAATCAGAGATTAAGGAGTCTGCCTCTTTGGATTGAAAAAAGGATTTTCATCTCAATTTCCGCCACATTGACCCCGTTTCAAGCCAAGCACCAGGCCAAAGCTAGGTCATGACTCAAAGAAAACACTAGGTTGGTTATGTGCAAGGTTTTAAATCCCATGGGATGGGATTGTCTCGATTTTTTCATGGAATGAGACGTGCCGCTGTCCCACCCCATTTCGATACTTGGGATGGAGGATGTTCCAAGATATCTCGATCGAGATGTTGGGACGCTAGCAGGATGGCCCTATCCTGACACATGGGATGGTACCCTATCTCGGTGTCCCGCGGGACATCCCGTTGGGACTGAATCCTTGTTCATATGGACTAGGCTGGATGTTACATCATATTATCCCTGGAGGTTGAGAGAGATATATATATATATATAGGTAGAGGAAACCTAAAATTAGAGGTGGGGGGATGGAGTAATGGAAACATGTTCATGGACTTGTGGTGCTAGTATAGAGGATTGATGCGGTTTTTTTTTGGGGGGGGGTTTGTAGCTGAGCTTGCCTCCATGGAACATTTGAATGGATCAAAGATGTTTTTTTCCCAATATTGATTTCATTGGTCAAGATTTTGATAATTGTACATATGAGATTTAACTTCTTTACTAAGATTAACCAAATGCTTTGTCTTGATTGAGATGAACAAGGTGATTCATCTTGCTATCCTAGTATTGGATTGAGATTAACCATCATCTTGACCAAGATAAATGGGATGTTTGCCTTGGTATTGGGTCACGATCACAATGACTGAGATATCATACTTTAAAACCTTGAGGGTTAGTTTAAGTTGCTAGTCGTAGATTAGTAAGATATCCTTCTTTAAAAACATGATTGTTATATTTATGTATAACTATTGGTTTATTACTAAATTGTGTCAAATATATTGTTTAATAATTTATTGAAAGTTAATGGTTAAATTTTTGGATTCAATAAACTGTTTTGGTTTGCAGATGAATGCGGTGTATGAATTATGCACCATGAGCATGTACCATATTTGTGAGGCCCAGCCTCATGTTGAATGGGCCGGCCTCTTGTCCAGCCCACCAGACTGAGGCTGGAAGGACTGACCCATACAAGGCAGGCCCTTTTCTCTAACATAGGAGGAGGACAAGTCCTCATCTATGGACTTCGTCGGAGGCTAGGAAACCCTAGCCTCCACTGTTATTTAAAGGTCTCAAAACCCTTGTTCTTCCTCACAAGAAATCATTGCATCCACTGCCCTTTTCTTTCCTTTCCTTTGGAAATTGTCGATTGGGCTTACCATCCAAGTAAGGAACTTGATCTTTTTCCCTTCAATTTCTCTTTCACAAGTCCTGCTGCTAGCTCAGATTTTGTTGGAAACATTCAAGGAGAAGAAGTCCTGTTTATCCCCTATTTTCAAAAAACCCCTTTATCCTCCTTTCTTCAGCCTTTCTTTGCTACAGCGCTTGTCGCTAGAGATGGGGATCTGTCTTTTGTGCCGTTCTTGGCTATCATCAGAGCCCCTCAACCAGGGAACATGGAAATATGGAGAAAAGGGCCCAACCCTTTGTTCTTTTTGGCCGTTCCATCTCTTTTTTGTCGCTGACCATCCTATCGTCGACCATTGGTGGCCTCTTGTCTTCTAGCTATTGACCACCACCGTGGTCATCTGGCGATCCTCTTCTTCTTTCTCTTCCTTTTCTTCTCTTGCTTCTTTATTCTTCTTTTGTTTTATTCCTCTCTCCTCTCTCTTCTTTTCTCTCTTTTAACCTTCTCCTTTCTTTGGTTAGGCATTGGCTCTAGGGGGTCCCTCTCTTATAATATGTGTTGTTATCGGTAGAACAACCTTTGGCCATGGGGTAGCGCACTAGTCTTCACCTTGGTCTTTGTTAGACCCTCCTAGATCTGGACATCCTCAATCATTATAAGCCATTTGTACTCTAGTCTAACCTTTGATTTGATGAAATTAGCTAGACCGGACCTAATCGGCTTGTTGGGCCCTACCCCTCAGCCAACGTTGTCCTTCTTCATCCTTGTCATGCATCAAGCTGAATCCCTAATAGTACCTCAATTTTCAACTTTGCTTGGCTTCTAAGATAATGATAAAATTAATTATGTCATAACGATATTGAATAGGTGAAGCTAATCAGTCGAACTGAAGTAGGGATTTTGAACTGAAAGGAAGAAAGTAACCTAATGCTTCAAAGTATGTTTTCTAATGAACTTTGGAAAATTATCATTAGCTTATTGAATTTGGTTATGATCTCTATTTTATGTATGATTAAGTGGATCAAGCATGCTATTATTACTATTATAATTGTTTCGAAAACTGTGATGTATTCTTGTAAGATGAATTTTGGAAAATTTGATTGGGCAATCTATGAAATTTGTTATATATATATACACACACACATACAAACACACACACATACATATATATATTCTCAGTATGGCTATGATTTGGTCCCACCAATGGAGATTATATGTTGGACTTGTTGACTTGTAATTGGAGAAACTAATTTCAACACCAAGCAACTAGTGATTAAAACAGTTTCACTTGTTATGTGGCACTTGTTGCACTATGTATCTATTATCTGACCTTACCATTGGGTTATATGGCCATAGCTTGATGTTGAGTCTATTATCAATGTATGAAAAAATAGATTTTGAAAAAAAAATATGTATTTTGTTTGAGATTTGATTTCTTCCTGGTCAATATTATCCTATTTGATTATTTATTTGTTTGGCATGCTTAGACCTTATTTTGATGTGTTATGTTGCTTACTGGGCTGGCGTAGCTCGTTACTCTTTCTTCTATTTTTAGATCCTGAATCATGTTTGCTTGAGACTCGAGGGAGTGCGCTAGATTGCTTGGAGAAACCTGAGCCATCTGGATTTTTAGTTTAGCCTAATTCAATTTAGTTTTGGATATTGTTTTCAGTTTGAATGATAATAATTGGTTGGAATAGTATGACTCTTGCTACTTTAGGGTATTTGATTATGAGAATGATTTGATTGGATTTTTATTAAATTGATTTTTCGAGGATTGAAGAATTATTGTTATTATCTTGAACAAGGTTCGTTGTACCGGTACCGGACGGTGTGCTGGTGCTGGATCGATACGGTACGGTACGGTACCGACACATGGTACGTCTAGGCGTACCGATTTGGTATCGGTACACAATATTTTTTTTGAATTTTTAATTTTTTTTGAAGTTTTTGAAGTAATATTTGATAAATACAACCTCAAAATGGTATTATATTGCATATTATTGATATATTTGTGTTCAATTTGGAGTTAGATTGCGGTACAAAGACTCTTGATCTAAAATTTCAAACATATATTTATTTACATTATATTTCAACTATGTCATCTTAAAATTAAAAAAAAATATATATAAAATACGCATTAAAATGTGTCTAAATATTTAAGTACAAAACGCAATAACTGATATACGAATCTTAAGATGTACTCTGCACTTAATTTCTTGTCGAGTGTCTGTGACGTTCGTAGATGTCTGGATCATCAACATAGTCTGAAGGGACATCAGTCCAACCCTATAGCCAAGCTGCACCGTACTCTCGAATATTCATCATCCCATAAGGCATCCTCTTTGGATTGTAAGACATTTCAGACCTCTCGCTAAAATTCTGACTCTGAGAAGTATCCTCGAGATGATGGTACGGTTGTGGAGGAGTCCATCCAAATATGCCAGTAGCAAAATCTGATCCGTAAGATGGTCCAGGTTGTATAGGGTAGTAACTACTAGAAGATGATGCCTCGGATGCACCATATGTATATGGATCATAAGGTGGCTGTGGATAATAGGATCCATAATGCGATGATGATCTAGATACATCCATGGATTCTACTCCATGTGCAAGATCGTCCGCAGCTGCATCATGTGCTGGACGACCTCTAGGAGCCCGTCGTCTATATGAAATCGGCTCCCCACGATCTCTACCGATTCGTCCACCATGATCCCTATCCTGTGTGACATGCGTAAACTGACTCATCGATGAATCGAATATCATCCTGTGGCTGTCTCATAAACGGTGGTCTTCTGTCCTCCAGTTCCTCCCTGATCATCAGATCCATAGCTACTACTACCAGTATCATCATCACTCTTCCTGGTGTCCGTATCTGAATCAGATAGCTCCTGTACTCTCGAGAGTGGTGCACGTACAACTGTCTTTTCCTTTCCCTCTTTGTGTCCCTCTGTGACTGAGTTTCCTGTGATTGGGAGGATGGATGCTTTCTTGCTGGCGCCGGGAGGATCGTCTATATATATCTCGTTCGAATCTCTGAGAAGATGTATCGGATAACGAGTTATGTGATGAATGAGTCCCTTGTGTTCCCTCAGACTGTGGCTGATCAGTTGGAACCCTATATGGAATATTTTTTTTCTATCCATTGCCCTGGATTCACCCTGATCTTCTTCGCCACCACACTGGCTGGTCGTGGAGGGGATCCTAGCTCATCAAGCTCTGGCTCCTGCTGCTGACCTGCAAGCCATTCGATGATCGGATCGTCATTCTCGTCAGCATAATCATCCAATGTCGGATCAGTGTACTTCAACTGAACTTCTCCTGAATACATTTTAGCCTCAACCTCAGATTGTAGTGAACATATACAAGATCGTCGAGGCGTTTTTGTGTCAGACGATTTCTCTGTTTGCTGTGGATAAGGGTGAAAGTGGATCAATTACGCTCACAGCCACTAGCAGAGACCATCTGAGAAAGAATACGGATAGTCATATATCTCAAATTTTTTGCTGACGTTCTAAAATAAATCCACCATTCAGCTACAAAAGCAAAATTACATATCAAATTTGATAATATTATTAAGCAAAATTATATATCAATCTATATTACTCATTATTGATATGTAATTTATCTGGATTTATCTGTTTTTTGCTTACGACAGCTGATGGGACTCCAAAACTGTCCGATCCCTCTCTAAACTGTTTCGTCTGAAACAAAATATATTTATTATTTATAAATATATCAGATCGAATTCAGTTGAATAATTATATCTGTTTTAAACTAGCATACCTCTTACAGACACAACGACGCGATTTCTGGATCGGACACCATCTTATATATGACATTGCGAAGAGCAGCAAGAAGCTCGCTATCCATATCTATCCCCGAAATAGTATACTGAAATTTCGGATTCAAGTAATAAGCTGCAGATAAATTTCAAGACTGATTAAGCATACTTTTATTTTCATACTTCGAAAAAATATTTTAAAACATTCTTGAATCCAAACTTACCAGCTAGATGTAAATCTCTGCCCATCTGATAGTCCCAACGGCGCTCAATAATGTTAATGAATTCTTGAGCATGCTTGGGATCATTCTCACTGTTCTGTTTCTTTGTCCTCTCCATCATGTAATATAGGAAGCCCATCTGGGGGTATCTCTCGCTGTCCACGACGCGAAGCACCTCATATAAAGGCTTGATAGCCTTCACTACCTTCTCAGTCCGCTGCCAAAATGACTGACTCGTCATCAAGTTCTCCACATGATTTCCATCAGTGTCGGTCCTCGCATATCTGCTCTCCTGCCACTCGGCACTGACAAACATCTGACGTAGAGCTATTTTTTTCTGAAGAAGACTATCAAGTGCTATGTAGTTGATAGCAAACCGTGTGATACCCGATCGTAAGATCTCCCCCTAGTATACGTCCGCATCAATGAAAGAACCCATGTGTGGTTGTAGATGAATCTAGTAATGGTCTGGGCAATCTCCATTACCTGCTGCACCCTGCGAATCTTTCCGATATCCATCAATATAAGATCAATGCAATGTGCAGCACATGGGGTCTAGTATATCTGCGGTCGCTGCTCCATCAGCAACTCTCCGACAGCCTTATATTATGGTCCATTATTTGCGATGACCTGCACGACATGCTGCTCACCCATTGAATCAATCACTTCCTCCATCAAACCAAGGATATATGTGGCATCGTGCATCTTATTTGAAGCATCAATTGATTTGTGAACAAATATTTTTTCATCACAGTATGTCAAAAAATTAATGATGCTCCGCCTAGTAAGATCTGTCCAACTATCACACATCACTGTCAGACCGTATGTAGACTATTTATTTTTGTAAGAAGCAATCCATCTCTTCAGATCCTTCTTGTTGCTGTCAAGAAGCTGACCATAGATATCCTTAGGTCCTAGAGGATTTACACCCTGGCCGGCAGCCTTTATGGTTGAAATGGCAGATCGGTGGTAAGGATTGGCTGCTGCATTTGCTGGAATATGGCTGAAATGAAATCATGATCCAATAGCTCGCCACATATCCTTCTTCTTATCTTTTTTCAGCATACTGTCAATTCTCTGCTGTTTTGAATCCTTGCTGGGCAAAGTATGTGGATCCAAATCCTGAATGCTAGCTCCTGTTGGAATATCTCTGGAGGACTTCCTCCTACTGCCAAAAGCTCCCAACAAAGAAGACATACTGTGTCTGCTTCCTCTACCACCAGGCTCTTTGACTGAAGTAGTCCTCCTTAACTCGAATTTTCTTCCACCAGTCTCTGATCCAGACTCCAATTCGTAGCATGATGATCCAAATCGCTCTATACCTAGCCATCTCCTTCTGCTGGTACTGATCCGTCAAGCTCGTCTGAATGACAGCCTCAATCTGTGCCTTATCATCTGGAGCAGAAGCCTCCTCTGACTCTCTAGAGTGACAAGAAGATGGCTCTGCAGCTCGACGGTCTACTTCGGTCTTTTTCTGCTGTCTTTTCCTTCGCTGCTTTCGAATCAGCAAAGTACTTTTTCATCAATTGTCGGACCTTTTGCGGATATTTCCGATACATGGACACATCAGGATAACCACCAGCCAGATGCTGTTTCAACCTAGTCATCCCTCTTTCCTTGAATTCTGTGTTGCACCATTTGCATCTCCAATGATGTCGAGCTGAGAGCACTCGTCATGATCCCAACCAATGTCACATTCTAAATCTTTCTTCTTACTCATTTCTGCAAGTATAATAAAATACGACAGTTTAATAATTATTAAAAAAATATTATATATAAATTCAAAAAAATTTCAATAATAATTTTAAAACTCATAAATTCAACAAAATATGTTATATTCTTCAAATAATATTTTTGAATTAACTATAATATAATACTAATTTTGCATATTTTTTATTTGATAATATTTTTTTATTATTTAAATAATTATAAAAATATTTTTAATTTCAAAAATTTAAAAAAAAATTGAGGTTAGATTTAAGTAGCTTGAATCATTCTAAACATAATTCTAAAACTCTGATTTTTTATTTTTTTAATTTATTTTTTTAATATTTTTTTATGAATAAATATATATTTAAAAAATATATAATTAATGAAAGTCAACAAATGTCATGCTCTGAATTTTTTTTCTTACAAATTTCTGTAAGTATAATAAAAGGTAATTTAATAATTATTAAAAAAATATTATATATAAAGTTAAAAAAATTTCAATAATAATTTTAAAACTTATAAATTCAAAAAAATATGTTATATGCTTCAAATAATATTTTTGAATTAAGTAAAATATAACACTATTTTTACATATTTTTTATTTGATAATATTTTTTTATTATTTAAATAATTATAAAAATATTTTTTAATTTCAAAAAATTGAAAAAAATTCGAGGTTAGATTTAAGTAGTTTGAATCATTCTAAACATGATTCTGAAACTCTGATTTTTTATTTTTCTGAATTTATTTTTTAATAATTTTTTATGAATAAATATATATAAATATTTTAAAAAATATAATTAATAAAAATCAATGATTTTAATGTCATCATGTAGATCTTCCAAAGATCTATCATATATGATCAAATCATACCAAAATCAAAAAATTTTGGCATGATTTTCTCTTATTTTCATACTTCTTCATTCTTATCTTTTTTTTAACAACAAAAACATAAAAAATAAAATATTTACTAAAAGAATAATATAGTACCTTACATCCGGCCAAAAATCAGCGTCTCGACCCAGTGCTGCAAGTTGATGAAATTTTTCTTTTTTTCTAATTTTTCAGCATCTTGTTTTCCTCTTAGGCGAGCTCAGGAGTTCTGAGAGAGCTCTCGGATCTCTTAGACAAACCACCTGGGCTGTCACTAAAAGACAGCCCAGACCCCACTACAACCCCCCACACCCCCCACCCCCCCACGTGAAGCTTGTTGGTACGGTTCCGTTCAACATCGAACCGAACCGAACCGTACTGAGCTATACCGCCTGATTTCGAGCGATGTGGCGTCGAACCGCACTGAACTAGGTGTATTGAGCCATACCACCCGATTTTGGGCGGTTTGGCGTCGAACCGTGCCAAACCGCCCGGTTTGATGCAATTCGGAGCTATTTTTCGAGAAAAATGGTCGAACCGGATCGGCTGGCCGTCGGTTAGGTTCGGTATGCCCCGTATCGGGCCAAATGGCCCGATACGGCATTCCTTGGTTCCCAGTAAGATATAAGGCAAATGGTTCAATTGAAAGGTACAAGGCCAGATTAGTGGCAAAAGACTTCATATAGACCTATAGAGTGAATTATCAGGAGATCTTTGCCTCTGTTGCAAAGATGAATACTATCAGAATCCTGTTATCCTGTGCAGCAAATCTTGAGTGGGATTTACGACAGCTTGATGTCAAGAATGCTTTTTTGCATGAAGATTTAAAGGAAGAAGTGTACATGGAGATTCCTCGAGGATTTGATGATAAGAAAATCAAAGAAAAGGTTTGCACATTGAAGAAGGCATTATATGGTTTGAAGCAATCACCAAGAGCATGGTTTGATAGATTCAACAAAACCATGATTTCTTTTGGCTATCATCAAAGCAATGCTGATCATACCTTGTTTATGAAATACTGTAGAGATAAGATCACATTACTTATTGTTTATGTTGATGATATAGTTGTGACTGGGGATAACAAGGAGGAGATTGCCCATTTAAAAAAGCTCTTAGCCCAAGAATTTGAAATTAAAGATTTGGGTAAGATGTAGTATTTTTTTGGAATAGAGATTGCCAAGTCAGATAAAGAGATCTTTATATATCAGGGAAAATATATTTGGATCTCCTGGAAGAAACTGGCATGTTGGGATGTAAGCCTGTAGATTCTCCTATTGAGGCTAATCACAGATTGCAAGCAGGAGTTTGGGAACTCGGTTGACTTGGGAAGATATTAGAGGTTAGTTGGGAGATTGATTTATCTCTCACACACTAGACCAAATATAGCTTATGCTGTGAGTTTGGTGAGCCAATATATGCATGATCCTCGAGAATCCCAGTTAGAAGCTGTGTTTCGCATTTTGAGATTCCTGAAATCTGCACCGAGGAAAGGGCTACTTTTCTCAAAAGCATGGCCACCTACAAATAAAAGCTTTTACTGATATAGATTGGGCTGGATCTCTTGACGATAGAAGGTCAACATCTAATTATTGTACATTTGTTGGAGGTAACCTGATTATCTGGAGAAGCAAGAAACAGAATGTTATAGCAAGATCCAATACAGAAGCAGAATATAAAGCTATGGCTCAGGGTATCTGTGAATTGTTATGGTTGCGAAAATTGATGGAAGAGTTGAAGTTATCAGAAACAAATAGTTTATCCTTGTTTTGTGACAACAAGACTACTATTAGTATTGTCCACAATCCAGTTCAGCATGATCGGACCAAACATATAGAGATTGATCAACACTTCATAGAGGAGAAGATAGTGGATGGCTCATTAACTGTTTCTCATGTGACTTCGATGGAGCAGTTGGCTGATGTATTTACTAAGGGACTAAGCAGTAGAGTATTTCACACTATTAGACGGAGCATCATTAATTTTTTGACATATTGTGATGGAAAATATTTTTTCACAAATCAATTGATGCTTCAGATAAGATGCACGATGCCACATATATCTTTGGTCTGATGGAGGAGGTGATTGATTTAGTGGGTGAGCAGCATGTCGTGCAGGTCATCATAGATAACGGACCACAATATAAGGCTGTCGGAGAGTTGCTGATAGAGCAGCGACCGCAGATATACTAGACTCCATGTGCTGTACATTGCATTGATCTTATATTGATGGTTATCGAAAAGATGGGTAGAGATTTGCATCTAGCCGGTAAGCACGGATTCAAAAATATTTAAAAATATTTTTTTAATACTTGTAAAAGTATACTTAATCAATTATAGAATTTATCTGCAGCTTATTATTTGAATCCGAGATTTCGGTATACCATTCTTGGGATAGATATGGATAACGAGCTTCTTGCTGCTTTTGTAATGTGATATATAAGATGGTGTCTGATTCAGAAATCGCATCGTTGTGTCTGCAAAAGGTATGCTAGTTTAAAACAGATGTGATTATTCAACTGAATTCGATCTGTACTCAATGATATATTTATAAATTTAATAAATATATTTTTTTACAGACGAAACAGTTTAGAAAGAGATCAGACAGCTTTGGAGTCCCATCAGCTGTCGTAAGTAAAAAGCAAATGAATTCAGGTAAATTACATATCAATAATGAGCAGCATAGATTGACATCAAATGCTAATAATATCATAAAATTTGATATGTAATTTTGCTTTTGCAGCTGAACGATGGATTCATTTTGGAATGTTCGTAGAATATTTGAGAGGTGTGGCTGTCCGCATTCTTTTTCAGACGATCTCTGCTAGTGGCTGTGAGTGCAATTGGTCGACTTTCGTCCTTATCCACAACAAGCAGAGAAATCGTCTGACACAAAAGTATCTCGATGATCTTGTATATGTTCACTATAATCTGAGATTGAGGTTAAAATACATTCAAGAGGAAGTACAACTGAAGTACACTGATCTGACACTAGATGATTATGCTGACGAAGATGACGATCTGATCATCGGATGGCTTGCAGGTGAACAGCAGGAGCCAGAGTTTCATGAGTCGGGGTCTCCTCTACGACCAGCCAATGTGGTAGCTAGGGAGATCGGGGTGGATCCAGGACAATGGGTAGAAAGATATTTCACATAAAGTTTCAGCTGATTAGCCACAGTCTGAGGGGACACAGGGGACTCATTCATCACATGACTCTTTGTCCGATACATCTTCGCAGAGGTTTGAGCGATAAATATTTAGACGAGGTCGGCAGTCAGCAATAAGACATCCATCTTCCCAATCACAGAAAACTCAGTCACAGAGGGGCACAGGGAGAGAAAGATAGTTGCACGTGTACCACTCTCGAGAGTACAGGAGCTATCTGGCTCAGAGTCAGAGACTAGGGAGAGTGATGATGATACTAGTACTAGTAGTCATGGATCTGATGATCAGAGAGAAACTGGAGGACAGGAGATCACTGCTTATAAGACACAGCCACAGGATGATATTCGATTCACTGGTGAGTCTCAGTTTACACATACCACACAAGATAGGGACCATGGTGGACGAGTCGGTAGAGATCGTGGAGAGCCGATTTTATATAGACGACAAGCTCTTAGAGGTCGTCCAGCACACGATGCAGCTATAGACGATCTTGCATGTGGAGTAAGATCTATGGATGTATTTGGATCATCCTCGCATTATGGATCTTATTATCCACAGTCACCTTATGATCCATATGGATATGGTGCATTCGAGGCATCATCTTCTAGTGGTTACTATTCTATGCAGTCTGGAGCATCTTACGGATTAGATTTTGCTACCGACATATTTGGATGGGCTCCTCCACAGTCATACATCATCCGGAGGATACTTCTCAGAGTCAAAATTTGATTGAGAGATCTGAGATATCTTACAATCCAGAGAAGATGCCTTATGGGCTGAATATTCAGGAGTACAGTATATCTTGATTAGAGGGTTGGACTGATGTTTCCCAGATTATGTCAATGATCCAGATATCTACGAGCGTTATAGACACTCGACGAGATATTAAATGCAGAGCAGATCTTGAGTTAGTATATTATTTTTTGTGCTTTGTACTTTAAAAGTTTAGATACATTTTAATGCATTTTTATATATTTTTTTAAATTTTAGGATGTTAGAGTTGTAATATAATTAAATAAATGTATATTTGAAATTTTGGATCAAAAATCCCTATACCGCTATCGAACTCAAAAATTGAACCCAAATATATCAATAATATGTAATATAATATAATTTTGGGGCTGTATTTATGAATTAATAACTTGGAGACCCAAAAAAAGAAACAAAAAAAAATTATACCGGTTCCGAATCGGTACGCTGGAGCATACAATGTGTCGGTATGGTACGGTACCGGTACCATACCGGCCCAGCATTGGTACACACTCCGGTATCAGTACAGCGGATGTTGCTGTGAACATCCACTTGCATCCCACTGGTCTCTTTCCCAATGGAAGAGTAACAAGGTCCCATGTCTCATTTTTTGCCAAAGCCCTCGTCTCAACCATAGTTGCCTTCCATTTTGGATCAAGGTACGCTTCCTTTCAACCTTGTAGGATAGAAACAGAAGAAACAGACAAGACAAAGGTCTATAGGAAGAAGACAGAATCATAGGAAACAAAATTGGAAATAGGATGTTAGACAAGTTCTGACTTCTTTTCTGATAGCAATGGGAACATCAAGATCATCAGTAGAAGAATTAGGATTAGAATCAGAATTAGAATCATCAAGGATCAGAGGGAACTCACCACATAAATCTTCAGAATGTTCAAAAACTGAATTCAAGGATGCCGGTTGATTAGGTGTATTATGCTCAATGGCTGTATCTGTCTTGTTCTGATGTGTGTAAGTTCTCAAATCCAGTCATCCAATCTCCCTAGGGGTTGAGGTGGTTGGTCCTTGTTATCCTTATTAAGGTCCGTCTCAAGGTCTATCCCAAGTCTAAGAATCTCCCCTGAAAAGGGTAACAAGAGGACACCTCTTCATTCTTATGCTCCCCTTGAAGAGGTGACTGAGTGGAGAAATAAGGCTCAGATTCCCTAAATGTGACATCCATGCTAACAAAATATTTCTTTGAAGGTGGGTGGTAATATTTATCTCTCTTTTGAGTACCAGCGTAACCCACAAACACACATTTAAGAGCTCTGGGTTCTAACTTTCCAACATTTGTCTTATAAACAAAACAAACACAACCAAAGATCTTTGGAGAAACAGTATAAGAATTACTATCCTATAAAATCTCTAAAGGACTCTTAAAGTTTAGTATTCTAAGAGGCATTCTATTGATAAGATATGCTGCAGAAAGAACAGCATCCCTCCGGTAAGTGTAGGAAGGTTCATGGTAAACATAAGGGATCGAGCCATCTCAAGTAAATGTTTATTCTTTCTCTCTGACACTCTATTTTGTGCACCAATATTTACACAACTAGTCTGATGTACAATTCCATTTGAATCTAAATAGGCATGAAAGACTCTATTTATATATTCAGTACCATTATCAGTTCTTAAAATCTTAACCTAAGCATCAAACTATGTACAAATCATCTTGTGAAACTATTGAAAGCAAGAAAACACTTCATTTTTTGCTTTCATCAAGTAAACCCAAGTCAATCTAGTGCAACAATCAATAAAAGTGACAAACCATCTATAATCGGACAAAGAACCTATTTAGGATAGTCATAAAAGGAACCAAACTCTTATTATTTATTGGAGGATAAGAATGTCTTGTATGTTTAGTAAATTCACAAGCATCACAAACTAGCGGTTCTGGTTTGCATTGTCTAAACAAAATAGAATATGACCCTTTTAAAGCAGAAAAAGAAGGATGTCTTGTCGCCTATGCCACTGGATGATCTTTTGTTCAGCACTCATAGATTGTCCTAGCAAAGCTTGGTTGGGATCAGCATTTGAGAGACTACAATTGTCATCCAAAAGATACAGGCCATCTTGCAATCTACCACTACCAATCATTCTCCCTGTTTTCAACTCCTGAAATATGCAATGAGTAGGAAAAAATTCAATTTTGCAATTAAGGGCTTTAGTAATAGAACTAACAGGCAAAAGATTAATAAGAATGCTAAGAACATGAAGAATTGAAGCTAGATTTATGGTGGTAGTACGTTTAACAGAACTTGTTTCAGAAATAGTGGCTAAGGACCCATCCGCTATGCGGACTTTTTCTTTTCCTGAACATGGACAATAGGTTGAAAATTTATTTGGAGAGTTTGTCATGTGTTTGTTTGCTCCAGAATCTATAACCCAAAAAAATTTTTCAAGATTTGCAAGAAAAGCATTACCTGATTTGACAAAATTAGAAGAGGTAGCAGTAGTAGATTGAGACACAAGCTGAGACAACAAACGTCTTAGGGATTGAACTTCTTCATTGGAAAAAATTTCAGTATTATTTATTTCCTCAGAGAAATCCACTGTTTTAGACACATTCGCTTATGGTCTTAATGAACCTATCCGCTTACCACCACGTCCTTTGGTTGGGCGACCATGCAGTTTCCAGCAATGTTTTTTAGTATGCTAAGACTTGCCACAGTAGTCACAGTGTAATTGATCCTTGTCCGGAGGACTTTGATGAAGAACATATGATTGCTCTCGTGAAGAGGCAGCTACTAGCCCTGCCTTGTCAACAAAGGATGAATGGATCATGACACTCCAACTCTCCTCCTATTGGACATATAAGTATGTTTGCCTTAAGGAAGGTATAGGATCCTTTCCAAGTACTTGGACCCGTATCTGATCATACTCTATATTCAAGCCAGCAAGAAAATCATATATGCATTTTTTTCAATCAATTTTTGAAATTAACAATATCCGCAGCATATGTGGCTTGAAAGTCCTGATAGTAATCCAGTTCCTGTCATAAACCACTTAATTCATCAAAGTACTGTGCAATAGTTATCTCATATTGTTTCATTGCATGAACTTTGTTGCGGAGCTTATAAATCTGTGCATCATTGCCCATTTGAGAATATGTTTGAAAAATTGCATTCCAAATAGTGGCTGCACTGTTCAACAACAAATATCCCTGAGCAATTTGAGGTTGCATAGAATTGATGAACCAAGACATCACAAGTGAAATTTTCGATTCCCACTGAGTATAATTAGAACTGGTAATTTCTGTTTTTGGACTATCCCCAGTAATATACCCTTGTAGTCCCCTAATTTGAATGAACAAATGGCAGGATCTGGACCATGCCAGATAATTAGTTCCATCGAGCTTAATGGGACTGATTTGTAAAGATGGGTTATCACTCACAAATCCCATTTTTGTTTCAGTCACAGTCGTCTTTCCCTCAGTCATATTTTAGCAAATAGGAGAAAAAGCACTGAAGAAATAAAACACTTAGCACCAATAAAAAGAAAAGCAAACCAGATCAAGAATCAAGGCTGGGCAGAGGCGTGACACACGAAAACAAAAATAATAATGCTCTTTACATAGCTCCTATTTATATACATCCACTGGTCCTAGAATAGGAGGCTAAATAATTACAAAAGGAAACATAAATAATTAGGTGAATCAGCTATATACAGAAACTGAAATTAATTCCTAATAATTTGGGATTTCTATAATCATGAGATTCCAATAGATACCATAATTTGGGATTCCTATAATCATGGGATTCCAACATAACCCCTCTTTGTAGTCAGAAGGGTGTTCTTAACATTAAAATGGTAAATAGAAAGAGACTTCCTACCAAGTGTGTTCTACAAGCTAGAAGGGATGGTATACTTTTGAAACGGTTGTGCAAGCTTTTATATATTAATCAAGAATTTAGGAATCATCCATGCTGGTCCATACTGGTATGTTATGTGCCATACCGTCAGAGAATTGGGACCTGGCAACTAGTATTTAAGGTTCTTAGGCGAATTGCTTCAGGGCAATAGTGGCTAAGGAACACCTGTTGATGTTGCTCTATAACAAGTTTAAATGTATGAGGACGCTTATTCTACTACTTCTTTTAAATAGGCCTTCTCAATAGGCATGGCATATCAGTGTGCCACAGCATAGTAGAGTGCGAAATATAAAACTAGTGGTCAGTGGTTTTCCAATTACCAAATTTGAATCCGGCTGCCATTGCCAACCATACAAGAGAAGGGCACCAAAGCATTGAGAAAATGCATTGAGTTGACTACTGTTGGTATCTTGGGATGCCTTGGTCATTGGAATTCATTGACCAATTGGTGAATGCTATTGGCAAGGTCAAAACACTACTGATGTCCTCTTGATTCCTTCTGAAGGTGGGATTAGATCTATCATTGCCAAATCTTTCCATATTATGTCTTCAGAGCTTCAAATTTGTACCAGGCAACCACTGGCTTTCATACCTTTAAACTTTTGGAGCTAAGAATATTTTCATAAGGTCATGGGGCCAAATTATACACTTGAAGCTTCTGAGCATGATCTCAGAATAGGGTTCCTTATTTATCACATACAAACTATCATCTACATTATTTGACAGCATTGTTACATGTATATTCTCTGATGTGTATGCAGTAAAATAAGCTGCTGGATATCTTAAAACTGTGTATGCTAATTTTGCCACATTATTAGTGTTGGTCAATCCTTTTGCTCCTCTGTGATAGTTTGCCCCATTACACATGCATAGAAGGATTCCTTATCCTTGTGTCACTGTACTGCTTTTCAAGCAGGTCCAATTTCTACATTTTTGCATCCAATCCAGTTCATGCTTTTATTTTGGGTTCAAACAGATTCCATTGGGCTAATTATGCATAAATAGTTTACATCTTGTCTTTACTCTCATTTTTCTGTGAAACCTTAACACTAGAAGTTTTTGTTTGAAAAATTGAAAGAGCAAAGTTTTGCTTTGCTTTGGTTTAATAGTTCCCATCTTTCTTCACTCTATCTGACTGTCAAACCATGAAATACTTGTATAGCCATATTACAGACTCTCTTGTCATGTTGCTTGGACTATCAGCCTTCCTGTCGGATTATCTCAGTATAAGTATTAATACATGGCGCATGGATTTTTTCAAGTAGTTAAATTTCTTAATGATGCACTGTTTTTCTTTTCTTGCATTCTTCACAGTTTGATCTTGCATGTACGTTTCAGATTGAATATGTTCTAATGTCAAAATGTTGACTGTTGTCAGCCTTGAGAATATTGGCCTTTAGGTCTTTTCTTGTGGAGTTATACTATATGTTAGTGGACTGATCTTTGATACTGTTGGGACAGGAAATTGCTACTCATTTGGGATTTCCAGAAGGTTCTGTGAGGCAATATGGTATGGATCATGATGTGAACAACTTGCTATTGATGGCTGACTCTGTTCTTTATGGGTCTTTTGAGGAGGAACAGAGCTTTCCTCCACTGCTATTGCGAGCCATGTCTTTTGGAATTCCCATTGTCGCCCCTGATCTGACTACAATAAAGAAATATGTGAGCCTAATTCTGAATCAGCTACTGGTTTTATTTTTCGTCGCATTCTTGATCACTTTTCCTTATTAAAACAATATTTGTACTGCAGGTTGTTGATCAGACCCATGGCTTTATTTTTCATCCTAGTGATCCAGAATCATTGGCTACAGCTTTTTCACATTTAATAAAAGATAAGAAGCTGTCATCTTTGGCTCATGTTGCTGCATCTAATGCCAGAGAACTCTCTATGGACATGCAAGCATCGGATTGCATTGCTGGTTATGCAAAGCTTCTTGAAAATGTACTCCAGTTTCCATCAGATGTAATGCTCCCACAATCCTTTTCTCCAACCCGACAAACATCTTGGTTATGGGGCCTTTTTGTGGGGGATGTCGAAGAAAGAGATTATCATATGCAAACTGAAGGTTATCTTTCAAGACAAAGATCCAGCATTGTATATTTGCTTGAGGAACAATATGCTAAAAATCATATGGATAACAGATCTAGAGTTGAAAAGAAGGCTTATACAGAGGAGTTCCCAACTCAGTTAGATTGGGATATCGTAAGTGAAATGGAAATATCTGAGGACTTAGAGAGACGAGAGATACAGGAGGTAAGCTGTTTATCAGCATTTCTATGTTTGATATTTTGTTGAATCATCATTGCTGAAATGATGTTTTCTTTTTTTTTTTTTTTGTTAATCTATAGCTTGAGGAAAGGATGGAGAGAACTTTGGGGTCATGGGAGGATGTATACCGCAATGCTAAGAAAGCTGAAAAGCTGAAATTCGAAGCAAATGAACGTGATGAAGGTGAACTAGAAAGGACTGGGCGGCCGTTGTGTATATATGAAATCTACAATGGAGAGGGGGCATGGCCGTTTTTGCATCGTGGTTCTATATACCGTGGAATAACTCTTGTAAGCTTTGTTAGCTTAAATAACTTTCCATCTATCAGTTATTCCACTTATTCATTTAGCAATTCTTTGAATTCTTGCTAGTTAGTATAGTAGTCAGAATTCAGAACCCAAATTTTCTACTTATCCTGACCACCTTTTTTGTTTTAAACTTTTATCCTGAATCTAATGATTCTTTCATGCCATAATGCCGAATTTTCTATCTTTTATCTGTTTGATGTTGCCATCTAGGTGATGTAACAAGTCTTGACTTGAGAATTGAGTCTCCTTTTATTGTACTCTGCCATCATTGTTATTTCTTTTTTATAGCTTGTTGCTTCCCCCCTCTAGCTCATGAAGTGTAATTCTGCCCCTATATTTACCTTTCATGATTCTTTCATGCCCTAATGTAGAATTTTCTATTCTTTTTCTATTTGATGTTGCCATCTAGTTGATGTAATAAGTCCTGAGTTGAGAGTTGAGTCTCCTTTTCTTGTACTCTGCTATTATTGTTGCTTCTTTTTATGGCTTGTTGCTTCCCCCTTTTAGCTCATTAGTGTCATTCTGCCCCTGTATTGACCTGTTTTACCATTTTTGTGCTTGCACATGCTGATATGCAGAGCTGGTCTTGACACTTTTTAGATCCGGGGCCAAATAAAAAAAAAAAGAGCCTTCTCTATTTAAAACTAACATATTTTAAACATTAATTATCATTGAAAAATTAATCTATGTGCAATAATTTTCTATAGATATATTCGTTAAGCAGTGTGTAAAACCATTATTAACCTATTTAATTATTTTTCTTGTTATAATATTGTAAAGCCATCCTTATACCCCATTGGAACATCAATGCATGGCCTAGGACGATCGTCCAGTTCGATCTGCCCCAGGGCCGGCCCTGCTGATATGTTTATTGTAGATGCTTGATATGCATACTGCAAGCAATTGTTTTTTTTTTTTTCATTTCGATATATGTCTTCTACTATTTGGTAACATGGAAATTATTTTTTTATTAATTTTAACATGTTTGACACTTCTTTATAGGTATCATCCTCTTTGGGGCCTAAATCACATTTGTGCTAGTTATAGGGCTTTATTAGAAGTGTGATGTGAGGGGACTATATAATGGAAGAATGAAATAACATGTATCTGATCAAGGTTTGCTGTACTGGTTGGTATTGTATTGTACCGTATCATACCGTATCGGATATTGAATCGATATGTACAATCTCATGCCACATTGACACTTGATATGTCTCGTCGATTCATATCGTACCGTATACTGACATTATAACAGGATGATACTAGTATGAGATTCGGTACCAAGACAGCAAACCAGTCAGTACTGTATCATTACTGTATCGGTATTGAATCGATGCACCGTTTCATATCATACCGATACTTGGTATGCCTTGCTGACCCATACCATTCTACATGTTGACACTACAATAGGATGATATAAGTACAAGATCCGATATCGAGATGGCAAACCTTGATTTGGAGATTCTGTAATAGGATGATACTAGTATGAGATTTGGTACTGAGACAGCAAACCAGTCAGTACTGTATCATTACCATATCGGTATTGAACTGATGCACCATTTTGTATCGTACCGATACTTGGTATGCCTTGCCGACCCATACCATTCTACATATTGACACTACAATAGGATGATACAAGTACAAGATCCGATATCGAGATGGCAAATCTTGATCTGGAGGTTTTGTTATGCGTTCTCCAGTAATTAAGAAAATTTTTCAAGACCTACAATCTCGATATCGGTGATTGCAGGTACCAATATAGTTTTGTACCGAGTTGAACCATGCCAATACGTTATGCAGATGTATACAATACTAGTTCACTGCTTTTCTGCCCTTTCTTTTTCGATTTTTTGGTTTTTTAGATCATTTTAACCTTTGTAGATCTTTAAATTATGATTTTAAGTGCATTTTAATGTTATTTTATTCCATATTGATCCTGAGAGATGGTATGATTACTTAATAGATGCAATTATAATAATTAAAATACATGCTTGCCTCTAACTTCTCTGTGTCTATGTTGTTTGTAGACATTGGCATCTTATCCGTACTTGGGCCTTTAGATATGACTCCAACCCATATACTGTGCCAATCCTGCATTCAATAACTTGAGCCTCCATGATTGCCACCCTATTACTGGTCCTCTATCTGAGTTGTGTTGGCCATCCCAATCTCTTCTAAGGATATATGGTGGCAGCAAGATCCGACCTACAATCTGATTGAGACTATGGAGGATAGTAGCTATCCCAATATGATGTCTTAGTCAAACAATATGTTTATGGGTCATACTTTGGTTGTGTAGAATAGGATCTAGTGTATGATAAAGATCCAGATACATGCATGTACCCTACTTTGTGTTCTATATTAGTAGCAGTCATGGTTCGCCGTACCAGGCCGAACCGTCCGGTATGGGCGTACCGAGCCGGACCGGTCCTTTATCGGTCCGGTTCGGGCCTGTTTTTCGGAAAAGGACCCCGAACCGCACCGAACCGTCCGGTTCGGGTGGCCCCATACCGCCCGGAATCGGAGGTACGGCTCGGTTCTGGATCGTTCGGGGTGAACCGAACCGTATCGCCCAGAGAAAGGGGGGAGGGGGGAAGGTGGGGCCTTTTCACGTGGTTGGGGGAGAGAAATGGGCGTGGCCCACTTCATGGGGGGAGGGTTTGGTGTTTTAATAAGCACCAGACTTTTGGTGTTCTTTGAGAGTTCTCAGAGAGCACTCATGGCCGTGGGCAACTTAATCGTTGAGACCTCCAAAAAATTAGAAAAGAAGGCAAAATTTCGTGAAATTGGAGGAGTGATTTGAGAAGAGACTGATCTTTGACCGGAGGTAAGATAATCTGTTATTTTGTTAGTAAATATTTTTTTTGTTTTTGTTGTTAGAAATAGGATAAAAATGAGGTAAAATAAAAATAGGAGAAAATCATGCCAAAATCTTATGATTTTGGTATGATTTAATTATACGTAAAAGATCTTTAGAAGATCTACACGATGACACCAAAATTGTTAATTTTTGTTAATTATATATTTTTTAAATATTTTTAAATATTTATTTATTTAAAAATTAAAAAAAAATAAATTTTAGGAAAAAAATTAGAGTTTAGGAATCATGTTTAGAATGATTCAAGCTACTTAAATCTAATTTCAAATTTTTTTTTCAAATATTTGAAATTAAAAAATTATTTTTTTAATTATTTAAATTAAAAATTTAATTATAAAATAAAAAATATATAAAAATAGTGTTATATTTTAGTTAATTTAAAAATATTATTTGAAGCATATAACATATTTATTTTGAATTTATAAGTTTTAAAATAATTATTAAAATTATTTTAAAATTATATATAATTATTTTAATTATCATTAAACTATCGTGTTTTGTTATACTTGCATATATTTTAATTATATATATATACTGCGGACGATCTTGCACGTGGAGTAGGGTCCATGGATGTATCGGATCATCCTCGCATTATGGATCCTATTATCCATAGCCACCTTATGATCCATATGCATATGGTGCATCCGAGGCATCATCTTCTAGTGGTTACTACCCTATGCAGCTTGGAGCATCTTACGGATCAGATTTTGCTACTGGCATATTTAGATGGGCTCCTCCACAACCGTACCATCATCTCGAGATATTTCTCAGAGTCAGAATTTTAGCGAGAGATCTGAGATGTCTTACAATACAGAGAGGATGCCTTATGGGATGATGAATATTCGAGAGTACGGTGCTGCTTAGCTAGAGGGTTGGACTGATATCCCTTCAGACTATGTTGATGATCCAGACATCTACGAGCGTCACAGACACTCAACAAGAAATTAAATGCAGAGTACATCTTAAGGTTCGTATATCAGTTATTGCGCTTTGTATTAAATATTTAGATACATTTTAATGCGTATTTTATATATTTTTTCTTTAGTTTTAAGATGACATAGTTGAAATATAATGTAAATAAATATATATTTGAAATTTTGGATCAAGAGTCTTTGTACCGCAACCTAACTCCAAATTGAACCCAAATATGTCAATAATATGCAATATAATGCCATATTGAAGTTGTATTTATCAATTATTAACTTCAAAAATCCAAAAAAAAAATTAAAAATCGAATAAAATATTGTGTACCATATTGGACCGGTACGCCTAGGCATACCGTGTATCAGTATGGTACCGGTACTGTACCGTACCGGTCCGAGATCGGCACGCCGTCCGGTACCGGTACAGCGAACCTTGGTAGCAGTAGCATCTTGCCTTGAACCACCTCAAAAGGCCCATCTTCTATATAATATTGTATCCTTGCAGGCCTCACGGGTGTCGTGGTTCGTATCTTGCATGGCATGAGGAAAATGCGACTTATTAGTGAATTGACCCAAATTAGATGGCTGAGTCATATACACCCCCATGTCCATCTCTACCTCCTTACTGCCAGATGTGTTATTGCTTGAATTGTTATTAGTATCATTATTCATATCGCAAGATGATCTGGCCAACCGGTCATCTAAGGATGCAGTGATCTCAAAATCTGAGTAAACAGTCTTCTAGTCAACCCTTTATAGTGGATGTGCAACTTTCTTTACCTTCCCTTTCCTATCATTCTGAAAATTATTTTTTTCCTTGTTGGACCATGTGCCATGATGGCCTCTCCTTAGCATTTCCATCCTCATATCTCCGGATGGATATATCAGGCATAGAACCTTGCTATCTTGATGGACTCCACCTGACCTTTGCTCCTACTGCTAGTCATTGGCTGGTTGTGTGGCATGTATCGCTTTGCCTCTTTGAATTTATCGAAGCCTCCTTAGCCATGACTAGCAAGTTGAAGCAATGATCCGGACTCATCAAACTCTTGTTGCTGTTGCTAGCCTTCAAGCCAACGAATTATGGAACCCTCCTCTTTATATACAAAGTCATTACGAAGTGGGTCATCGCACTTCACTCCCTCCTGAATGCACTTTAATCTGAGCCATAGACTGCAGTGCACATATACTAAGTCATGTGGTCTCTTCTGTGTTATACGGTTCCTTTGTTTGCTATATATTAAGGAGAAGGTTGATCAGTTGCACTCACAGCTACTGGAAGAGATCACCTGAGAGGATTCAAATCGCTAAGCTCTTGAGACTTTTAGATGAAAGCCTAAACATAAACAACATCCAACTGCAAATGCAATCAAGTAAATTGGATATTAGATACTATTTATCATAAAACTTGGACCAATTGAAGTTGGTGTCCAAAGACATAATGTCTTTACTTGCCATAGTTGTCTTGTCACTAAAGCTTTGAGGGCCCTCTGTAAAAGCTTTATTTTGAAAGACATGTGACATATAACATCATGTATCTGCTTGAACTGGCAGTTATTTTCCCACCTGTTAAATTAACTTTCCTCCTTTGACATTCGGCATCAATGAGCTTATCAGGCTCCATCTTCTAAATGACATTGTGCAGGGCAATCAATAATTCGTCTTCTATGTCCATTCACGGGATGCTATATTAGTACTTTGGGTCGAAGTAATAAGTTGCCAGGATATGTAATTGATTTAGTTACCAAATAAAGGATTGCATCATTATATTTTATAAAAATAAACAAGTATATCAATATTCTCCCAACTATCTGGTAATCCCATCTCTCAATGATGTCAATATAATCGTTAAGATATTTCGGTTATACCTGCTTGATCTTGCACTTGGCAGTCATATAATTTGATGCAAGAAGCCCAACTGGAGTTACCTGTTGTTATTCACAATACTACGCACTTGTCATAGGGTTGCGATTGTCATAACTACTCTCTCAGCTCACTTCCGAACTGCTGGCTTGTCATTGATCCCTCCATATGACTCCCTTCCATCCCATTACAGGCATATCTGCTCTTTGCCTGCTCAACACTCATGAACATCAGAAGCGGAGTTGTCTCCTTTCAAATGAGGCTATAGAGTGCGATTAGTGCATGGAGAAGCAGGTGATTGCCGGACTCAATATCTCACGCCCCATGTGCTTCCTTATCAAAGTGAACACTCATGTGTAGTAGTGATAGCTTGGGCTATCTCCATCATCTGCTTTGTCCTGTGAATCCTACCCATGTCCATTAGCATCAAGTCTATGTAGTTGGCAGCACATGCAGTCCAGAAGATCCATGCATCGTGATCATCAGAATATATCTGACGGCTTTGTACTATACAATGGTCCATTGTTGGTAACCACTTGCAAGACATGCATCTCTCTTATCTACTCAATCACCTACTCCACCAAGCTCAGGATGTATGGGACATCATGCACCTTGTCACAAAGATCAATTGATTTATGAAAAGATGTATTTTTTTCATAACATATCAAAAGATGGTATTCATCATCTCATGGGTCTTGTCCAACCATGACACATCAATGTCACATCATAAATCTCCTGCATGGTCTTGTATGTGGTTATCCTTCTTTTTGGCTCTTCATTATCTTCAAGTAGTTCACTATGGAAACACTTGGACCTGGGAGGATCGGCATCCTGATCGGCTTTCTAGATGGAGTTGATAAAAATGGTAGTCGGTGTTGTCAGCGATATTTACAAGGATGTAGGTATAGTGGAATCACGAAGCACTAGCTCTCCACATGTCCTTTTTCCTATCACTGAGGAGCATAGAATCAGTTCTCTGCTGCATGTGGATCTAAGTCATAAATGGTGGCCCCTGCTGATATATATTGGGGCTCCTTGCTCTTCTTGCTGGTAAAGACCCCAAATATAGATGCTATCTAGCTACTACCTTTGCCAACAGCCTTTCTCACGAACTGTCTCCTCTTTAGCCTAGATCTGGGATAGCAGATTTGGAACTAGAACCCATGACATAATGGACCCAAATTATGCATGTTGCTAGCAACCTCCTCCCTCTACCAATGATGTTCAGCATGTCTCATATGACAGCCAAACTCTGATCCTCCTCCATATCATGTGGACTTGTGCCTACAGTGGAATTCTGAAATTATGTGGTGTCTCAGCAACCCAATGATCAATCTTTGCTTATTTCTCCAAACTTTTTTTTTCCTTGCTCTGCCTAATGTCAAGACTAAAAGCATGCTTCTTCATTAACTGTCGGACTGTTTGTTGACTTCTCTTACTTGCAGCCACATGGGGGTAACCGCTGAGCTGATGCTGCATTAATCTTGTCAACCCACCTGCCTCCATTATGCATCTTACCACTTTCACCTTCAATGGTGCCATCCCGAAGTCACTACAACATTCTTTCAACCTATATTAGTTTCTTTACCTTCTTGAATCTATTTCTGCAAGTTTGATGAACGCTTATCACAAACCACCACATTTATTATCATAAATTGGACGAAGTGGATCTACACTTTAAAAATATATAAAATTTATATTTTTAGATAGATAATGATTTTAATAATTTAATTTCATTTAATACATAATATACATTTGATAATTTATAAATTATGTAGAACTATGTTATTGTCCTAGAAAATATGTGCTAATTACTAATACGCATTACTATATTTATCATGAACTTTAGTAGATTTAATAATTATTTAACTAAATACTTAAAGATTAGGCATTTAGATTATATTGAAAAAATTGTTGAACTACTTAATAGAATACTTCTACATTATCTCATTCTATACAAATACCAATTTTCATATTTCTAATTTTGAAATTTTAATTTCTTTTTAATAAATATTGATATTTAATTATAAAATCTTAAATTAGTTTAATTCAACTTAATGTAGAATCCTACTGACAATACTGCATATATTTTTTCAACAAATGGGCATGATGTCTTAATTACCACCTATTTTTGAAATTTATTTGAATTTGGGCTTAGATTTGGTTTAGCCACAACCATGCTCAAATTTGAACAAATTTCTAATAAAACAAATAGCATGGACACCCCCAAACATGCTACCATTTTTCGCAAAGTTTTTGAACTATTTTATTATTATTATAGATCTAATTATATTTTTAATCTAAACAATTACATGGTCATTGAAAAATCATGATTTCTTCTTCAATATGTAAATCACCCTTGAATCTATAGCATATCATGAAATCATGTCAAACTGCAAAATTTTGAAATGATTTTCTCTAATTTTACCCCCTTTTTTGCCTAATTTATGCCTACAAATAAATTTAAAAAAAAAGGAAAATGAAGAGGAGAGAGGGGATTATACCTTGGATTTGGGCTCAAAATCAACAAATTATGCTGCTTCCATGATTTTTCCTCACAAAATCTACTACTAAAAGCTCTCATTATGAAGAAAAGAGAGAATGTCATCTTGTGACTGCCTCTCTTATTAGTGAATGGGGGACTGAACTGGCCCAAATTGCTGACCTGAGTGGACATACCAACATGGTTCTTGGTAGCTAGGGTTGGTACACCCCAAATCTGTTGGTTCTAGTCAGTATGCCAGACTGAAACTACCTTATTGTGTGAGTTTGATTTGTTCAATTTGGACCCTTTTTTCAATTGATTTAGAATTTTTCTTTGCAGTTGCATACTCAAGAAAGATTCAGGCAGATTATCCATCCCTTGTACACTCACCAAGTTGCTTCTTAGATCTGCTTCATTTACTTGGAAAGGCCTCCAGAATTGATAAACAGAAAAAGTGTTGGAAAGACAAAAAAACTGAAGATGTTAAATTTGCAAAAGACATTACATCTGCCTCCATTTCTCTTCCATTTGGGAAAGATAAATCAGATCAGACTTATCATGGTAGCTTTAATCTTTATTCTACTAAAAATCTGGATTTCACAGATCTAATCTAAATTATCTTAATGTTGATAAATCAGATCAGTTTTAGCATGACAGCATTGATCTTTGATCTACTGCTTAAAAAGTAGAGTTTCACCGATCTAATGTTAACTTATCTTGATATTTTTCTGAGAAGCTTCTTTCCATATATAACTATCACACAAAGGTTATTTCCATTTTGTATATTTAATGGAGTTAGACTGCACACTAAAAGTTAAATTTTTGAAAAAATATTTAACAATTCCAAACATAAATGGGATTGAAGATCCACACTGTTAGGTTGGATCTACACCTCTAAAAAATGGGCGAAAATCATAAATTATATATTTTGGAGATCTTTAAGCTACACGTGAAGTGACCACCATTATGAATGGCATCAATTGCACTAGAGTGCCAAAATATCCAATAAGACACATAAATTGAAGATCCATTTCATCGATCATGATCTAGATATTTTAAGACATGGGTAGATTTGAATTCAATTGGTTTGATGATTAGATCATAACAAAACATGGTAATGTGCTACTGGAACATTTTGTCTTTTTTCCCATTTGGTGCTTGTGTGAAGGACTACCAAAGCACATGATTTTTGGTTTAAGGCATTTTTTTAGTGTTGTTCATGTTCATTATTTTGTATCTTTAAACATGGTAATGTGCTACTGGAACCTTTCGTCTTTTTTCCCATTTGGTGCTTGTGTGAAGGACTACCAAAGCACATGATTTTTGGTTTAAGGCATTTTTTTAGTGTTGTTCATGTTCAATATTTTGTATCTTTAAATTAGGTGGTCCATCATTAATATTGAATTATTATATCTTTTACCAAAGATTTAATATTTAGTGTTTAGTCCAACTATATTTAATATATCAATTTATTTTGTCTGTAGACTGTTTTTTACTTTTTTATTATTTTTAGAGGGAACTACTGCCCCTATTAGTTACTAAGTTATTCAATCATGGCCCTCCCTTTTGATATTTATGTCTGATCTGCTTGCTTCAGCTAAGAAGTGCCCAAAGATCAAGAGCAGATGACCTGGATGCTGTTAGTCGTCTTCCTATCTTAAATGAGACATACTACAGAGATATTCTTTGTGAGCTTGGTGCCATGTTTGCGGTTGCAAATGGGGTGGATAATGTTCACAAATTACCCTGGATTGGTTTCCAGTCATGGCGGGCTGCTGGAAAGAAGGTATGTACTGTAATATGGTTTGAAATGCAGTTAATCCTTTTGCTTAAATGCTGTCTAGATTTATACTGTTGGAGTAAGTGTCAGCAATTTATTATGCCAGAATTTGACGGCATAAGTTTATTGTTGACAGCCATTGATCTGAAATCTTCTTTATTTGCTTTGATTTTGTTCTTTATCGACTATACAGGCAGATCAGGGTGAAAACAGAAATCATGTTTCAATTTATGTAACATAGCAAAATGTTCTCTAATTTTCTAATTGAAACTTATTTATCTTAGAATGTATGAACTTTTCTTTTTTATTCTTTTTCTTTTTTCTTTTTTTGGCGGAGTGTGGGTGGGTGGGTTGCATTTGAAGTGCATCCAGAAATTAAAATTAATCTATTCAGACAGTAATTTAATGATGTATTATGGTCAAACATGTAGTACAACCGATGCATAGATGTTTCCCTTTTCCTAAAACAAAAGAAAATAAAAATCTGTATATACTTTGGCGGGACTGGTGTTTTATTTGAAAGATAAAATAGAAATAGTGTATTTTACATTGCAGAGAAGTCATCTATAGACCTTGCACCAATCAGATACATGTACAATAATTCTATTTAGTGCAAAGAAGTAATTGCATTGATGTCTTATAGAAGTTTTACTGGAATTTAGCAGATGTGAAGCTCATTATTTAATGAGAGGGCACGATTGATTTGTAGCTCTCAATCAAGTGGTTGGCCCAACTGGCCTATGAGATGGAAGCATGGCTGGGTGTGATTATAATCTTTTGTTAGCTGTGTACTAAATAAATGTATTTCCACTTCCATTGGTGCAGATCTCATGATTCTTTACCTCAAATAGAACAAAATGAAACTATGGCTGTTCATTAATAGGTGAATGCTTATGGATGGGTGATGCAAGGGTTTAGGAGATGTGGATTACCAAGTCATGGTAGAGGTAGAGATGTTATTTTTGTCTTTTGACATTGGTGCTCTCAGGCCACATGGTGTCATGGAAGGCCTTTTCCATTACAATAGCAGGGAGAACAGCAGGAAAATTAGATTAATTTTTCAATGTTTTTGCCTCATGTATTTTTTACTGCTTTTCTTAGGAAAATAGACATTGTAGTGAACCACATAAACCTTTTATGTGTAAAGTCATGATGGTGATCTTGTCACCAAATTTGAGAAGTTTCCCATCCCAAGCCGAGTCAAGGTTATCAGGAACTTTATTTCCAATTTACTGTGACTGCATAACACAAATACAAACAATAATGCCTTTCTTATATTTTTAATATGTTTTGATAGAAGGTAATCTGATAATAGGCTAGCAGCATTTTTCTTTGCATATTAAGCAAGGCCTTGCTGAAATCTTACAATGGATACGGTTTGTGTCACACCTGTTGGACTCATAGGTCTCAGCATTTAGAAGCTTTGGTGCACATTTAGGGCTTTCTTAAGGGAAGATCACCAATAACCAATATTTCATCAATAATAATATTTAGAAATCAAAAAGCTTGGTATAGAATGTACTAAACCTGAAAACCAATTTGGACAACTATATTATAAATTCAATCTTCCAAAGCAAAATATGTAAATAAAAGAAAATATCAATTTATTTCTTTTCCCTTAGATGAACTTGTATTATTAAGCTACATTAAAACATTTCTATAGTATTAAAACAATTTAGAATCTCAGTTATTATCATTTGACATCTTGATTATTGATAGTTTGGTGCCAAATGCAATGGAAGCTCGATCTGAACCGTTCAATCACATTTGTCCGTTAATTAAAAAAAGAGATAGTATGATTCTTGATCCTTAGGGTAGGTTGTACTGCAATAATGTATTAGTGCAATAATGATAACTGATAACTGATATATTTACTTCATGTTGGTGTGTTGCTTACGGATTAGAATACTTATTCATATGTGAGAATCCCAAATGAAGATGATACAATAAATGTAGATTAGTGCACTTATTAGATACTTGAAGTGAGCTTAATTATGTGTTCTCATTGTGAATCAGAGTCCACAGAATAGATTGTAGTGAAACAATGTATATTAGTGCAACAGTGGTAACCAACATTATATATCATATCTGTGGTTACATATGGATTAGAATACCCAGTTCACATATAAGATCCATATGTTCACATATAAGAATCCATGTGAATATGATGCAATAAATGTAAATGTGGAAGGTTATTTACATCTCCAGCATCTCATTTCAAACTATGGAGCAAATGCAAAGTGATCCCATATTAGATGCCTGAAGTGAGCTAAAGTATGTGTTCTCATTCATGAGTTGTGACCTATCTTGTAGATCCGACATAAGGAAGCAAGCATGTATGCAAATAGGTTTCCACAAAGCAGCTCCAATATGCAGGTAGCTGGAATACCACATAATACAGATGCCATGTGTAGGTTAGAAAATCTGGTTGGTATTTTGGAAGTATTAAAAAAACAAATGAGTTCTACATGTTAAAGGAAAAAGAATTAGATGCATGCTTTTTTGCACATTTAACATTCTTGTTTAGTATAGTAAGACTAAGACATGTCAATAGGGAAAAAATGTTGTCAAGATCTACATCAATCTAGGCACAATGGTGTATTGAGCTAGTTAGCATGTTACTGGATCCAAACAAAATACTTAGTAAACAAGGATTAAAGATTGGTTAACATACCTTACCATCATCCAACATTTCCTTCTCTCTCTCATTCATTTCATAACCTCTCTCTTCTCTTTGTACTTGTAGCATTTATGACCAATTTTTGAGCTTCATACTATATCTGGAGACATTCTCTCACAAGAATGAAGGTTTTACACCCGCTAATTTATATGCTTTGTCATCTTGTTGTATGCTCAAAAGTCAAAAACATTTTATTCTACCAATATACATACCTATATATTTGTTGTACAGATTTGGTTAGAAATCTCACTGCTGTCTCATTTGAGACCTTAATTTTTCAGGCCTTGTAATGGGCAACTATTTTCTATTATCATTTGTTTTCTCCTAACTTGATCTTTAACAAAAGCCATTTAAATGATTAGAAATTTGTTGATCGATGTTTCATCCTTTTCTCAAACAGGTTTCCTTATCTGATAAAGCAGCAGAAATACTAGAGAAGACTATACAATCAGAAAATAAAGGAGATGTCGTCTACTATTGGGCACTGATGGCTATGGACCCGAGGGATGTGGAAACAGAAGACACTGACTTTTGGTCTATGTGTGACAGCTTAAATAATGGGCATTGCAGGTATCTTCTGTCTTTTCTTTTAGAAAAGATAAATGCTCGACTTCTTTAGGCGTGCCATTTTATATGCTTGTAAACTTTGATCAGGCTATCCGTGTTGTTTAGATTACCTTTCAAGTTGTTTCAACTGATATTTGTTTTTAACAATATGGAGGCATGTTGGTATGTGCTCCTCCACTCAATTGCTTAAAATTTTATTTTGGGGGTATAGGTATAATGTTCCAACAAAGGCAGCATGTTTTGATTTTATTTGATGACTTATACAATGGAAAACTTAATTATGCCATAAAAATGTTCAGAATTACTCAAAATGTTCCAGCTTAAGGGTCTTTGTCATGATGCAAGGTCCCCATTGCTGTCTCATATGTCCCTCTATGAATGTTTTTGCAAATAGTATTCATTTAGTATGTTGTTCTTCTCGAAGGTCATTTCATTTTGAAGTATGTTTTTAGTTGATTGCAAGACAATGATTTTTTTTTTCGATAAAGTGAGGGGGATCCCCCACCCAACCCCACCTAGCCGCCGAAGGATAGGTGGGATTTGAACCCAGGTCATTGAATAACATCTCCCAATGACTTTACGAGCTCAACAAGTTGGCACCTGCAGCTATAGTGATAACATGTATGCTAATGCCTTGAGTATGGGTGGACCTTCACTAGGGGTGTTATCATGCGAGAAAGCATAGCATCCAAATTTTTTAATGAGTCAGACTAGAGATTCAATGATAAATACAACAAAATTTAAGCCTGAAGAGGCCTTGGCCTTTGCTACATAGATCCAGAATTATATTCACTAGAATTTGGAGGTTCATGATCACCAAGTCCTTTATGGTATTACTATCTTCTATTTTACATCAGTGGACAATTTAAATTAAGTCATTGATGTTACTAATTGTTCCATGAGCTTGTATGGTTTACAATGTGTAGTTGCCCAAGTCACAATATCTAATATTCTAAATGTAATTTGTGCTTCCATTGGAAGCATTTATTTACATTTCTACTTTTTCATATCATATATTTACACATTCCCTTCTTTCAAAGTCTCTGAAATTTGATGTGTATTAAATGATATTATGTATTGTTTGGTTTTTATACTATAGTTGCACATTCATTCTTTTTCAAGAATTACTGCAAACCAAGATTTGCAGACTCGGTACCGAAATCCATGCCGGTTGTCGATCAATATGGTACTGTACCGTACTGGATATAAAAAAAATCAAAAAAATCCCACTCAATAGCACAAAAAAAAATTGGGCTAAACCGGATCGAACCATATCGAACCGGACCAAACAATTCGGTATCGGGCGGTTCGGGTTGATACTGTACCGAACCGATCGGGTTGGTCCGATTCAAGCCATTTTTCAAAAATTCGAACCTAAACCCGATCTGTTTTCAATCGATATGGTACGGTACAGGATGTATCGGTCGGTTCAAACCGGTATGGAATACCATACTGCAAACAATCTGCTCCATTCATGTGGCATGAATGTGAAGGAACTAAATCTTTGAAAGCATGGATGTGGGGTTTGGATCACTTATTAGGGTCTAGCATTCACTGACACTGACACACCCCCAACCTGAAAACACAGGCTAGGATCGTGGTAACCACTGCATAGTCATGGAAAACTCTCCCTATAAGCTTGCCAGGCATTCCAATAATGATATTATAAAGCAAGCAGAGGAATAAATAATCAATCTAATAAGCCCAAATTTTAAATAACTAAATCCAAACTAAATGTATCACAAAATTCCAAGAGTATCCAATAGTCTTGCTTCATACTTTTATAAAACCTTGAAATAAAATGACTAGAACTCTGTTTCTAATCACTCCCAAAATAAATCCCCATGCTATCTTAGTTCTTAGGATATGTAAAAATAGTAAAATATCAAACAATAAGCTAGATAGTTGAGCAAGCAATGAATACTTTAACTAGACAAGTAAGACAATAAAATAATAATAAATTTGCATAAAATAAGATTGTGGAAATACATAGTTCAAAATCAAAACCAAATATGTGGGATTATCAAGACATCATACATGTGAATTCAATTTTTCTCAAAATTCAATTTGCATTCATGAATCCAATTTCTTTCAAAAAAATCAAATTTATCTTGTTGGCCATGGGCTATGACATGTTTTTTCTATTGTAGGGTTATGATACTGTGCATCTTCTTGTGGTACAGTCCTTCGAGATAAAATGAATGCCAATGTTTAACCTCCATTGGTGGGGTCCTTATGCCAATGTAAACCCCATTTGTGAGGATCTTTACATTTTCAAGCTAAGATTCAAAACCATCTCAAATCAAAACTCCAAAATATGTTTTATATTTTAGATCAACAAAAATGCACAACTATATGGCATCAAAATCATTCAAGACTCGTTTGGTTAACGGAAAGTTGAGAGAGGAAGAGGTAGTTTTTGGGAAGTAGAGAGGGGGCCTCTTGTTTGGTTGAAGTTCTAAGAGGAGAGAGAGTGAAAAAATCTTTGTCGATGGGAAGTTACTTCTCACATTTCATGAGAAGTGGAAACCCAAGGGGCAGATAGGTTTTGGCACTTTCCATGAGAGAGAAGTGGTGGTATTTTTTTTTTCAAAATATTCTTGTAAGATTCATGGCTAAGATTTTGCAAAATATCAGTGAATATTTAGGATAAAATACTGAATAATGATATAATATTATATTAATATTATCTTAATATTAATGTTAACATTTATATTATATTTATATCTATATTAATAAATTTATTATATTAAATATTAATATATATTAGTATTATGTTAACACAATAAATTATTATGGTCTAATCTTATATTATAATATATTAATATTATATTTATATTAATATAAATATAATATTTATATTTATATAAAGTTTGGGAACAAAAAAGTATGGTTTTATATCTACTAAGGGTATAATAGGTATTTTACATAGTTTTTTCAAAAAAATGGGTGCTCAACCAAACATAAGCTATTTTGTAATAAGTCACTTGCTCATGATCAACCAAATATGTCAAAATCTTATTTTCGAAAAATAACTTCCTAGGAAGTAACTTTTTGAGAAGTTACTTTCTGAAAAAAATTCTTTTCACGAACCAAACGAGTCCTTAAGCAAGCTCAATTTGTCGATCATGCATCATATAATATCCCAAACTATAACATATTTAATGGTAAAATATTATGCTTCGGTTTATAAATAATGAATAATTTGACTTAGAAAATATTAATAATTTGCCGATACATCTAGAAAATAGGGTTATATTACTTCCCTTGCAAATGAAATCAACTAACAAGTCCAATTAACTTCGAAAATCTCTCTTAGAGCCTAGTATTCAAAAATTATACTTTTAGCAAAATTTAGCCATGATTGTTTTAAGAATAAAAATCTTAACTGCTAACATCTTTACAGGGCTAGCCTAGTAGGAGTGTCCGACACCCCAGTCGGTCTAAACAAGATGATCTAATCTCATCAAAGTTAGACTAAAGTAAGGTGGCTCAGTCGAAATCGAGGGTAACCAAATCTAGCATTGTCCAACAAGGGCCAAGGTGGAGGCCGGCAAATTACCTAGCGGCCATGGGTCAGGACCCCCTTCACTAGGGTCAATCAAAGTCATTAAGGAGAAGTCTTTATTTAGGATCAAACAAAACCCTAGAGAGATAGTAAAGAAAAAAAACCATGTAGAGAAAAACAAGAAAGAGTGAGGAAAGGAGAGAAGTGAGATAGAGAGAGAGAGAGGAATCCCTTCTCTCTCCAATAGAGGAAGAAGAAGACGTTAGTTGTGACTGCTGGTTGGAGGACCAGTAGTCGGCCACTATGTATAACAACCACGATATCAAATGGCCGACAGCAAAGAAACTAATTGAAAAAAGTGTCAGCTTGAACAAGGGGGTTAATTTTTTGTTCCAGCCACTCGCCAGCGGTTGGGACTCTGGCAATGTGTACAAGGTGGTGCGGAGGACTGGCCATAAGCTTTGGTGACAAGCGCCAATGATGAGGATGGCCAGAAAAAGAGAAAGATGGATGGAATCAAATCAAAACAAGAATCAAAACAAACTCCCTTCTCGACCAAAATGCAACGATTGATCGGTGGAAACGATGATGTGAGAGTCAAGGAAATGGGAAAAACAAGATCAGTTAGAAGATTAGAGGTCATTACCTTGGTTTTGGTGAGATCTAGTAGTGGCACACAGAACTGGTGCTGCAGTGGTGTTCAAGATTGAGAGGAGGAATACCCTAGTGAGGAGGCCTAAGATTTGTTATGAGAGGTTGATGGGAAGCTATGGTGGTCTTAAAAAGAGCCTAGATCCGGGGTAGAGCCCTTCTTGGTGTCAAACTCCTGCTACAGTCGAGGCAGAAGATGGCTCCCATTGGGAGTCCCATCTTCTCTTCAGCACGTGTGGCACATGTGCACCCCAAGTCCAAACCTAGCATGTGCAAAAGATGTGCTGGGCTTAAAAGTCCTTTTTTTAACCCCGGTTTCGGGCCTGATGAGTCTTGGGTCAAGGGGGTTTTGGGTCTAATGGACTTTGGTTGATCCACTTTTTTTCTGTTTTGGGCTGAACTATGCTTCTAGGCCAATCAAACGGACTAGGCCCAGTTCATTTTGGGCCGGGTACTACATTCACGTTGATCATATTGCTGTAAATATATCAATTATGCCATCCATTCATTCATGATGATGCATTGCAAGTAGGGCTTTGGCGTAGTAGGTTATTAGTCGTATTATGTCATCCGCTTTATTGTATCCCACTAATGGCTGAAATATATCAAGTATGCATAAACATGCTTGTTTTCATATGAGCATTCATGTTGCACCAGAACTTTGCTTGCTATCTATATGTTTTCCCATCAAAATCATCCCCAATTTGGCAACTCACTGCATCAGTTTCCATGTAGGCCTTGAGGACTTGCTAACTCTACTGAGCTCATATGGTGTTTGTTTACAAAGCCTGCCATCTTTTTGTAACTTCCATTTGTCTGGACTTTGAGCATGATATTCCAGACTGGAATTTTGTGTCATCCTTTACCCATCACTTTGTCCATCTTAAGCCCTATTAGCTTTGCTTATTTTCCATGCATGTTATGCTGTGAGTTGAGTTTTCAGAGCATTTATGTTCCATACTTGGTTTAGGACTTAAATTTATCTGAGTGTTGGTCCAAGATGAACTTTCAAATGTATACCCAAATTTTTCCCTTTGTATGTATTCACAATGATGTAACTGCAAGTTAGTTACCTCATTTTGCATGATTTACTTGCCTTACCCCCACCCCCTCCTTTGTGAGAATTGTCTCTATAGTGTCCCAATCAACACATATCTACGTACTGATGAGGCTTTGTTTTACACTTTTTAAGTTTACCTGGAGCTTTGATCCTTATCCAGTCATTGCCTTTTTCATCTGATTAGGTTCATATTTACTGGCTATACTTTATGCTTTTGGAGATGGAACGCTTCCACAATTATCTGTGAATTACCTGCCCTTGAAATAAATTCTTCAATTCTGTCACTGATCAAATCTTTATCAACCCTTTTTGGGATTTGAATGTAACTTGTACGCTACATCTCCTTTGCCTTGCCATCTTTGCAAAAGAGGATTAATTGTGCCCACTTCTTTGCCCTCCTCTTTTAACCTCTCAGCCATTTTCTTTGTGTTTCTCTATAAGGTTGTTGCACATCTTGGCATAAATGGCATGTTCATCTTCAATTAACATTCTGCAATCTTAGGTTTATGCAACATATATAACTCCTAGAGCAATTCTAGATTAATCTTTATAGTTACCTAAAGAAGATGACCTTTTGTCTAGATAAGGGTTTGATGTACTGTACTGAATCGGATAGTACGGAATGTACCATGTACCAATTGGTACCAATATGTGGTATAGAGGGTGTACAGACACTCAGTTCACCAAACCGGCTCTATTACCAACACAGTAATAGGTTAGCACTGGCATGGGATCTGGTGCCGTGACGACGAACCTTGATTTAGATCATCTATGTTCATCATAAGGTTTTACGTCCTAGTTGAATGGGGGGTGTCCCGGTCATCCTGTTCTGTTAACGGGACCGGCATGAGGTCGGGACTCCGAAACCCATTTATGCAAGGAGAGAAGAAGAAAAAGGAAAGAAAGAAAGGAAAAAAGTGAAAGGAAAGAAGAGGAAAAATGAAGAAGAAAAAGAAAGGAAAGGAGGAGGAAAGAGAAAGAATAAGAAAAAGGAAAAAAGAAAGAAAGAGATAAGAAAATGAAACAGAAAGAAAAGAAAAGAAAATTAGAAGAAAACGAAAGAAAAGAAGAAAATAATGAAAGAAGAAGAGGAAAGAAAAGGAAGATATCTATTGGGATGCATGATTGGGACAACTGTCGGGATAGGATGGGACAGTGGGGCATTCCGTTCCATGAAGATACCGAGACACCTCCATCCCACGGGACTTGAAACCTTGGTTCATCATATTCATGAGCATCCAAACCTTCCATGGAATTATATTAAACAGATTTTCTACCAAACACCAAGCCTTATCAATAAGCAACAGTGTAATGGTAGACCTGGATACAAGGGTCACAATGGGTTCCCTTCAGTATAAATTCAGTGGGAAAGAATCCGTGGCATTTAAAAGATGAATGCAGTCTAGGAGGCAGTCTTATAAGTGTTGTGATGGAGGAACAGTGGTATAGTTGCATGCAAGTTGTGCAATTTTGTTTCTATGATGTTTTCCTCCCCTTAAACATGGGGTAAAATGAATCATATAGTTCAAACATGTACAGTCCTGATTACTGAATATGTGTTAATGCTGAATTCTACAGTTAGATTCCACACATGAGATGTTTTTTTAAAGAAAAATGTTTCTTTTATCTTTTGGATGTTAGAAAGAACTACCTGTTATGATCGTTTTTAATGTCAGTCTGGAAGTTGCATACATGGATTGCAAAGCTTAATGTTATTTCATTTTCTTACAGAGCTGTATTTGAGGATGCATTCAGAAGGATGTATGGGCTGCCTGATGATGTGGAAGCCCTGCCCCCAATGCCTGTTACCGGTGGCCAGTGGTCTGTTCTCCACAGCTGGGTGATGCCAACCCCTTCCTTCCTAGAATTTGTAATGTTTTCCAGGTAAGTTTTTATAGTGTGACTCGAAATGCTGTACTTCAAATATAACATTTGCTTAACACCTTTTCTACTGAATTACAGAATGTTTGCCGATTCACTTGATAGCTTGAATAAGAATAATAGCAGCACCACTGAATGTGTGCTGGGATCTTCAATGTTAGAGGTAGATTAATGTTTTTTATGATGATATTGGAGTTTAGGTCATTGATGATATTGGAGTTTAGGTGATTGATACTTATTGTTACCTGTCTGTAATTTGTTTCCACTTATTGTAATCTCAGAAAAGGCATTGCTACTGTCGGATTTTTGAAGTCCTGGTCAATGTCTGGGCTTATCACAGTGCCAGAAGGATGGTTTACCTCAACCCAAGCAATGGGAATCTCAGCGAACAGCACCCTCTTGAGCATAGGGATATGTGGGTCAAGTACTTCAGCTTTCCATTGCTGAAGAGTATGGATGAAGATTTGGCTGAAGAAGCAGATGATGGCATGCATCCAGTCGATAAATGGTTGTGGCCTTCAACTGGTGAAGTTCTATGGCAGGGGATCTTAGACAGGGAGAGGGAGCAGAGGTACAGGCGTAAAATGGATAAAAAGAGAAAAACGAAGGAGAAATTGTTAGAGAGACAGAAGTATGGATACAAACAGAAAACCTTAGGGCAGGAACAGAAAGATAAGGTATGATAGCAGGTCCAACAATTCCACAATATTAACCAATCAAAACCTTTAAACTCCAACTGCTATGTCCATATGGAGGTCAAAAGGGTTCATGCAGCTTGAACAGCGATTCTACACAACACTGCCACAGGTACAAAGGCTACATCCTTGGTGTACATATATTCTTCCCCCCTCCACCGCTTCGGATTTTGCCCTGAAGGAGTAGAAGAGATAAAGAACCATGCTGCCAAAGTTTCAGATTTTTCTTTTTTGGGTTCCTTTTCCCTATTTTTGTTAATTCACCAAGGTAGAAGTACCTGAAATTTTTTTTCCCTTATAGCCAATTGACATTCTTTGATTACTGATATAATGAAGCAGCTATACACACAGAACTTTTGCTCTGCTCATGTAATCTTCGCTTCTTGTACATTCAGGATATTAGAGGTGATTTCCACTGAGAATGGTAATTCTTTGCGGAGACAGTGGTCTCTAGTCTATGGCATTTTTCCACCTTAGGTGGACCTCTATTTTTTCCATTTTTAACAACTTTTCAGCAGAGGTTAAGCTTTCATAATATTAAGAGCCATGTGAGAAGGCAGCCTTTTTTTTCCCTTTTTTTTTTTTTTTTGTGTGTGCGCGTGTGCGTGCGTGCGTGTGTGAAACCACACCTTTTCTCAACTCTTGGAAGCCCACCACGGTTCCGATAGGCTGACTGGTTGGCCTCACGGATCAAAGTTGTGGGAACAATTGATGTTGCAATATATTATAATCAGATGGCTAGAAGAATACATGGATGATACCAAGTTTTTTTTTTTTTTTTCTGGTAGAAATGGATGATTCCAAGTTACCAGTATATTTTGAACCTGCATTGCACGTGGAATGAAATAGAATTCGAATTATTAAACTTTTTTTTTTTTTGAGAAAAGATAATTGTGTGAGAGATGAGTGCTTAATTGGAAGGCGGATTTTTTTCCCCCAAATTTTATTATGAGACAGGACTAGCTATTTCAATCAAAAATAAAAAAGAGGAGAGGAAATAGACGATTAGTTAGGAACCAGCTCTCTCTCTCTCTCTCTCTCTAACCATATTCTTATTATGAGTTGGAATCCAGTTTGAAATCTGACTTTTCTATATTAATTTTTCACTTAACCATTTGATCCTATTCCTTTTATGGTGTAATATGACCATTCGCTCGAGTTCTAGTGGAATTTTGTTTTTCTTGCCCGCCAGATGTTGAAGAGGCTCGAAGGGAGCAAGGACTTGAAAGCCTTCATCAAAACAAACCCCAGTTTCATCCCTCTATCTCCCCTGGCCTCTCTCCCTCCCTCCATTCGTCCCTCTCCCACCATCCCTCCCTCTCTCTGTCCTTCTCCCTCTCTCCTCTCTTTGGTTCTCTCTTCGTAGGTGTGCCTTAGAACATGATAGTATGGATCTATACCATATGGAATTGGTCATAGGCCTACATGCCCTTAGATGTCGGTTGGATAGACCTTTTGTAGAATGGCACGTCATTCAGAGTAGATGGAATGTGTTGGTTCAAGATTGAAAATAAATACTAAAAGCAAAGAGAAGAAATGTTGGAAAAAAAATAAATTAAAAAAAAAAATTATTAAAAAAATTAAATTATACAAAGAAACTCCTTCATACCTCACAAAAAAGGATATCTTTATCTCTCTCTTTCTTCTCACAATCTTCTACGTACATCTTTTCTACCGTATTCCACATTATCCACATACGAACAGCATACTAATGATCCTTCTAAATAGAGCATCATATAGATGAGAGTTTGACTCCTATATTAATTCAAAAAGTAAGACTACTAAAACACAAACTCTATCGATCTTTATAAGACAATAATTAAATAGATAATAGTAAGAATAGAATTTTAAAGTTATTAAAATTAGTGATCAATTAAAAATAGAATCCTAATTAGATTGCAAAGTCCATATTAATAATGTTGAATTTATTGATGTCGATAAATACCATAGTAGCCATTGTCATCATTGCTACAATAATAGTAATATATAACAAACTATTGAATCAATAATTAAATAGCAAAATTCTTTTATTGGCTTGAATAATAATTTCTTTGCTGGCCCATTTTCTTTGATGCATATATCGAAGATGATGATATCTTATAGCACTTTCTCTCGGCACTGACTCCACAGTCATGATTTCAAAATTCCTTCGCGTATCTAATTTATGCTAATGAACATCAAGTTGTCGCAGCAATAACTGTGAGCATCAATCATTACCTATAAATAAGTAAAATCAAAAATAAAAATTTGGACATATCCACATGCCTCCATTTGAAGAGTTTCAAGTATCTGTATATTGTTGGCTTCCACATAAATCTTCAAGTATCGAGTCGTTTAATAGCTTAAACTTAGTAGCTTCAAAATTAATTGATGCACCAAAAACCTTGTCAAACACCAAGGCACAATAAGCATCATGTTCACCAAGTGTATGACTTTGCTGCTTGATCTCTAGAATGATTTCAAAATTAGTTAAATTTTCATCCTCATAAATGACTAAATCTCCATATGAAATATCCAAATCTTGGATATCTTCAATACAAGACTCTTCTATATGATTCGGTTCTTCAGTATGGTTCCCCACAACTAAATCAATCGTAGCATCCTTTAACTCTTTTTCAGCAATTTCAAAATTAGTAGATTCTTCAATCACTATCTCTTCTGATATAGTATCTACTTGATCAAGTTTCTCTTACTCAAGATTTTTTTCTGGACTTAATTGATCCTTAAGTTGATCAATCTTACCATACTCTAAGTCTTCAGAAATTGATCCAGTCTCTAATTGATTAAACTCTCCATGTTTCAAATCTTCGTCTTTAAACCAATTTTGTTATTCTTTTAGGGGGTGTTTGATTGGAGGGAGTGGGGGTCCGAAATTTGAATGGGAATGGATGACTTCCATTCCAATCATTTGATTAGGATTAGTTCTATTTTAATTTTGATTCTGATTTCGAAGTGGAATGGGAATGGCCTAATTTATCTAAAATTCAATCTCCACTCTTCCCTATGGATTCAAATTTTCATTTTGATTCCGATTCTGATCACGAACCAAACATTTTGGGAGATTTGGCCATTTTGATTTCAATTCTAATCCATTTCGATTTTCATTTTGATTCCAATATCGGCTATGAACCAAGCACCCCCTTAGATCTCTGGGAAAGTCTGTGACTAAAATCCACTCTTCACATAGTTTTTGTTTAGGGTGCATCATCTTGCTAGAACTTGAGTTGACAGTAACAAGAATATTCTATGCTACCTTTGGCTTCTTTACATCCTGAATATAGAGCTAATATTTTTTGTTAACTGAATTGTGAAGAATCTACATTATCTTTTTAGATTTCAGATTTTACTTTCTTTTCACAATTTCATCTACTGGTGTTGCCTTTGACTCATCCAAAAAATCCTAAAAATCTTGGCCTTTCCAATATGTATAACATCTATTGTTCAACTTATGGAGAAAAGTGATATTAATAAAAGCAATCTTATTGATGTAGGTAAGATCAGACATCGTATGCATGAACCCATTAATAGAGAAGGTACTTGCAACGGCCAAGATGATTTACCTCTTAAACCTCCAAATAAGAATATACATATTTGCACCACTGCAAAATGAATTATTGGAAGCTCTTCAACTACACCAAGCTACGAACATGGGAACTACCAACAATCAAGCTGCTACTTAAAACAAATATATGCCAAATAAATCTAATCGAAGCCGCAAACCTTTCAATCACCCTCCAAGCCTATGACTCTAATACTATATAGAGCCACAAACATAAAGGCTATCAATCTCAAAACCTTAGCTCTGATATCATGTAGAACTACAAATACATGAACCATTGATCTCAAGCCTATATCTCTAATACTATATAGAACCACAAATATATAGGCCGCCAATATCAAAACTTTAGCTCTGATATCATATGGAATAGCAAGCTATCCAGAGTAGATTGAATATGTCGATCGAGATCTAAAATAAATACTAAAAAAATAAAAAAAAAATTGGAAAAAAATAAATTTAGGATAAAAAAAACTTTGTGAAAAAATTTGAGCTACACAAAGAAGCTCCCTCACACCTATAAAAAAGAACACCTCTGACTCTCTCTTGTAGTATGATTTCTCATAGGATTGAGTGCATGATTATTAGAATACTGAAACAATTAGTCAAAAGTTAAAGGAATACCTGTTTGCGCCATTGTGGAATACATAGATGCGTATTTGGTGCTTGATTTTTTTCTCCAGAAATCTTGCTTGAATGACGGCTATCAATGGGGCAAGCATCTAAAAATTAGATTTTGAAGAGGGGATTTAGCCTATTATAATGGTTTACTAGTCCCTCCCATTATGGGTCCAGTAAAACCCAATAGCTCCACGTACCATCTAGCCAGATTTTAAATAAAAGGTGCATTAGGCTTTTTAATTTTATAATTACAAATAGCCTATAATTTTATCTCATTGGACTATGTTATAACTCGATTTTATTAAATACAAATCATACAATTAATAATAGCACAAATTTTAATAAAATTTTCTAACATTCTCCTACTTGGGTAATAATAATTGTAATTTTTTTTTTAAAATAAAACTAGCTCCCAGGTAGACAAGAAAGTTTTGACATGGCCATATCTTAAAAAACATCCTGAGATAACACCTCAATAATAATCCTGCCAATATGACCATCAGTAATGAATCATGGTAATTATTATGCCATTCTACTGACACAAGATCAATCTATAGTTACAATTACCAACAACCATACCGACATAGTTCACTACTCTAGTAATGTGGCAGGAATAGCACCCAATAAGTGATCTCAAAATACATGCTATATCTATGTCAGTCCTCATCATAATTTCTCTTTAACCTCATGCTTTAATAAAAGCTAAGGAAATCCCAAGACTTCAAAAGAAGATGGTATGTCTCCAAATAAATATATTGAGATCTCATAATAGTAAAATGAGACATACCCATATAACTGTTATCCTTAAGATAAATATTTATTCTTGAGATACCATATTGTATTTTATTTCATATATGCATATAAATCATACAAGAATAAAATCCATCAATTAATAAAGTAATCAATTATAAATAAAATTTGTCTATCAAGTCAACACATAAACTCAAATACATCAAACTCCCACGAAACTAAAAAATCAAAAGACTCTAAAATACCCATATTCTCAACATGGTTCTTGAAAATTATGGATCTTAGTCCTTTGGTTAAGGGACCAGCTAGTATTGACTCTGTACTAATGTACTCTACTAGAATATCACATTTCTTCAGCATGTCCTTGACTGTGAGATATATAATCTCCACATGTTTGGATCTACTACTGGTCTTGTTGTTCTTCGAATAAATGACCGCTGCATTATGATCACAGTAGATCATCAGTGATTTTAATATGGAGCCGACCATAAGGAGCCTAGAAATAAAATTCTTCAATCATATAGCTTGAAAGGCTGCTCCACAGCATGCAACGAACTCAGCATACATATTTGAAGACGTGATCGATGTCTACTTGACACTTTTCCAAAATATGGCTCCTCTAGTAAGCATAAATATGTATCCTAAAATAGATTTTAGATCCTCTAAGTAGCCACCAAAATCTGAATTAGTGTATCCAACCACGTCAAAATTATCTACCTTTCTACGCACGAGCTTAAAATCTTTTGTCTTCTATAGATACCTCATAACCTTTTTAGCTGCAATCCAATGGTCAGGTCCTGAGTTTGAGAGATACTGACCAAGAATATTTATAGCAAAGGAAATATTTGATCTGGTGTATACTTGTACATATATCAAGTTTCCAATGACACTGGCATAAGGGACTTCTTCATAGATTTTCTTTCAACATTATTCTTATATCACCGCTTGTTGCTGAGCTTGTCTCCTTTCACAATAGGTGCATTTCTAGACTTGTTGTTTTGCCTGTTGAACCTTTTAAGCACACGCTCAATATAAGCCCTCTGAGACAATCTAAGCAGGCCACGAGACCTATCATGATGAATCTTAATACGAAGAACAAAAGATGCATTTCTAAGATCTTTCACATGAAAAGTCTTGGACAAAAACTCTTTGATCTCATGAAGCAAACTCATATCACTACTAGCAAGTATTATGTCATCAACATAGAGTACAAAAAAGATGAATCTGCTTCCACTGACCTTCGTATACACACACTGGTCAAACTTGTTCTTAGTGAAGCTGAATCATGTCACAATCTCATCAAATTTGAGGTGCCACTACTGAAAAGCTTGCTTGAGCCCATAAATAGACTTCTTCAGCTTGTATACCATATGCTCCTTTCTTTTTTCTTTGAATCCATCAAGTTGTACCATATAGACTTTCTCATGAAGATCTCTATTCAGAAAAGCTGTCTTCACCTCTATTTGATGAAACTCTAGATCAAAATGAGCTATAAATGCCATCACTATTCTGAATAAGTCTTTAGTAGAAACTGGTGAGAAGGTCTCATTGTAATCAATGCCTTCTTTTTATGAGAAGTCTTTTGCAACCAGTCTGGCTTTGAAACTGTTAATTCTATTTTTTGAGTTTTTCTTAGTCTTGAATACCCATTTGTAGCCTATGGGCTTGTAACCTTCAGGCAATTCCATAAGTTCTTAGAGTTATTTGCCATGGATCTCATTTTCTCTTTCATCGCATCTAACCACATATTAGATTAAGGACTTAAGATAGCTTCATTATAATTTATGCGATACATTATTTGGCCAGTATCATAATCTACCCCCGAAAGATAGACAGTAATCATTGGGACTTCTGATCTTCTCTCTTTTATGAATCTCTTCATCTCTATAATAGGCTCATCTATAACAGGAGCTCCTTTTATAGTAGCTTTAAAATCTGATGGAATCTCATTAACAGTCAAAACATCTTGAGTTTCTACATTGTGCTGACTCATCCCTTCTACAGATTCCACCATATTATTATTTTGTTCGTAGATAAGGGAATTATAATAGAAGTGCTTGGCTTATTCTCAATCATAAGTTGAGAGCAGCTTTCATCAGCTACATCGAGCTCCAAGAATTTTACTGTCACTAATTCAACTATTCTGGTGCCTCAAGTTGGACAATAAAATTTATACCCCTTGAAGTACTCTAAGTGTCCAATAAAATAATAGCGAATAGTTCTGAGATCCAACTTTCTCTCAGAAGAATTATAAATTCTTACTTTAGCAGGACACCCCCAAACTCGAAAATGATTTAGACTAGATTTTCTTTCTATCCATAATTCAAAAAGAGTCTTGGATGCAGACTTATTTGGAACTTTGTTTAGAATATGCCTTGCTGTCTTAATAGCTTCACCCCACAAATGCTCCGGTAGACTAGACCTACTCATTATGCTCCTCATCAAATCCTTGAGGATGTGATTGTGTCTCTCAGCCATGCCATTCTATTCAGGAGTCTCAGGCATGGTATATTGGACAATAATCTTATAATTCTATAAGAACTTGGCAAATGGACCCATCTACTGTCTAGCTTCGTCATGCTTGTCATAATACTTACCATTGCGGTTAGACCTAACTATCTTTATGAACTTTTCTTATTTGCTTCTCAACTTCAGTCTTAAAAACTTTACACTTTTCAGCACATTGGATTTTTCTTTTATTAAAAAGACACTCATATCGAGAGAAGTCATCAATGAATGTGATAAAATATTTATTATCATATATGATAGTTGAGTATGGCCCACTAACATCTGTGTGTATGATTTTCAGAAGGCTTTGATTGTGCGTTGCACCTTTTTTTAGTCTTAGTCAACTTTTTCCTAATATAATCAACATATATTCTCAAGTCCTAAAAATCAAGGAGAGAAAGGATTTCTTCCTTTATTAGTATGTCAACTCTTTTCCTGGAAATGTGGCCCAACCGTTTGTGCCATAGTAGGAAAGACTTTTTCTTGATTTTGGATCTCTTTGACTCAATATTTTTTACATTAAAAAAATAAGTCAAAACTATTAGGAGCCAAGCACATTCTGTACAATTCATCAGATAAAACACAACTACCAATAACTTAGGAATTAAAACTTAAATTTATTCTTCCATTGCTGATAATAAAATTGTATCCAATATTATCATGCAAAGAAATTGAAATTAAATTTCTCCTAAATAAGGATACATAGAAAATGTTCTTCAAAATTAATTCAAATCTCGAATCTAACTTCAACTTTATAGTTCCTACATAGCTGGCTCTGACTTCCACATAATTCTCCACTTTTAGTTCAAACTCCATCTCACTTGGCTTCCATCTCCTTATGAACCCCTGCAAGGTAGATGCCACATGAATAGTGGCACCACTGTCAAGCCACCAAGAATCTAAGGAAATATTGATCAAATTTGATTCAAAATAGACATAGGCTAGTAAGTTACTTTATTCCTTATTTTTCTTTTCTAGCCAAGCTCTAAACTTAGTGCACTCAGCCTTCTTGTGACCCCTTTTCTTGTAGACATGGCACTTGTTCTTTATATCACTCTTTTGCCCTTCTCCACCCTGTGGCTGACCATTATCTTGCTTCTTAAAATCCTGATTTTTCTTAGGAGCAAAAGACTTAGATTTCTTATTGTTCTATTTTCCCATAAAGCTAGATTTGGATTGAGCAATAAAGTGAGCACTCTCGATCTTGTCCTTCTTTAGCTTTTCTTCTTCAACCACACACTTGGTGATCAAATCATTGATGCTCCAAAACTGATTCTAAGTGTTGTAGGCTATCTTGATCTGATTGAAATCAGCTAGTAATGAGTTGAGGGCATGATGGATAATAAAGTTATAATTGATTGGGATCTAAAAATTCTTGAGCTTAGATTAAGATTCAAGCGAAAATTTAGTGCAGGGGCAAAATGATAATTTTAAAACTTTTTCAAAATTACTATTTTACAGCGGAATTATTAATTAATCTCATTAATTAATACTAATTAACCCTACACTAGGATCTAAATATGATACAACAGCATGCATTTAAATTTGAAATTCAAATTTGAATCAGTAAACGTTTTACAGTACTGTGTTCAGAACACATCACCTTTTGCGGGTAGTCGATCACCGCAATCTGATCATCGTCGGAGGGCTCTGATCATCACGTCGCAGCCACCCAACTGTCTGGCCTCTGCGGATCATCCACACGAAGCTCCCGTCTGATCAGCTCCTCACGAATGCTAGTTCGTGATTTCACCCTTTTGATGACAGATGTTGATCGAACTCCTTCGATCGATGTGTGCCGACTTCTCGGATGCTCTGGATCATCTGCACAGTTACTTGAGAGGCTGATGGATCTCTCTCTGAAATTTGGTGGACTCACGACACTCGTGGCACACCAATCTCACTTCCCGAACCCTAGGTAGAAACCCTAGGGTACACACCAAAAACCCTGCGCCCAATTTTCTCTCTTTTCTTTCTTTTTCTCTCGGAAGGTTTTGGACCTTCACCATGTGCAGAAGCCTTCCTCACACCCCAAAGTTTCTCTCCTAATTTTTTTTACGCACGTCCCACCTTTCTCCTCTTTTTAAAAACAACGTCAAACGTGTCTTATCCGCGTGAGAGGATAAAGACAAGAGGTTATACATTTGAATTCAAATCAAATTTGAATTCAAACGTAAACCAACTTATCCCTATCCTTTTGGGCGTGAGAAGAGAAGGGGCGTGGCTCTTTGTGCGTGAAAAAAGTTTCACGGGAAACCTTGGATAAGGATGAAAGGGCAAGTGATAAGTTATCCATTCAAATTCAAACATGCTTTGAATTTGAATGGCTAACTAATTATTTTATCCATCCATATGGCGCACAAATGAGGTCTCAGTGAGTTGCTTGCAAGTCACCGTGGCGGTCTCAGGTCGGAGGGACATTTATACCCATATCCCATCGGAGAAAATCTTGACAGCAGAAATAGCTCCGGAGTTGGTCACGTTCAGTGCAGATGTACCATTACATCTCACCTGTATGCCATACCAGTGTCTCCACACTCTTTGGTTATGAGGACAACCAACCCATATGGCACACAACGACCTATGCTCGATAAATATTGTCGTCCTTGGTAACAACGTATCATTTGGTCGCGAACATGTTTAAGGACTAAACGACAAATCCTCCTTTGTCGAGTCTAAATAGTCCTAAGGACTTCACCACAACATAGGAGTTCATTAGAAGATGAAACATTTGTGATGAAAAAATACCAAAATAATTTTTATTTATTTACAATTCATGTACTAATACAAAAGGAGTACAACCGTCAACAGGCTGACGATTGGCTTTGGGACACTATTCCCAACAATCTTCCACTTGGCCTAAAGCCTATCGGTGCAGTATCTAATACCCATCTTCGACTTGTAGTCGTTGAACTCCTTCACCGCAATGGCTTTAGTGAATGGGTCGGCCAGGTTCTCCTTCCCGTCGATCTTCTGAAGGTCGACGTCACCTCGATCCACGATCTCCCGGATGAGATGGTAGCGGCGCAGAATATGCTTCGTTCGCTGGTGTGCCTTTGGTTCCTTCGCCTGAGCAATGGCTCCAGAGCTGTCGCAGTAGAGCAGAACTGGACCAACAAGGGAGGGTGCTACTCCGAGCTCGGTGATAAATTTTCTCAGCCACACCGCTTCTTTGGCAGCAACTGATGCAGCAATATACTCCACCTCGCATACTGAATCAGCCACAGTGTGCTGCTTGGAACTCTTCCAGCAGACAGCCCCACCATTAAGGGTAAAAATAAATCCTGACACACTCTTGCTATCATCGCGATAAGACTGGAAACTAGAGTTTGTAAACCCTATAAGTCTCAAGTCTGATTCACCATATATAAGCCACTGGTCCTTAGTATTCCTTAAATACTTCAGGATGGTTTTAACAACCTTCCAGTGATTCTCTCCTGGATCAGATTGGTATCTACTCACTACCCCTAGTGAGTATGCCACATCTGGTCGTGTACATGTCATGGCGTACATGATAGATCCCACTGCCGAAGCATATGGAATCCTATCCATACGCTCTCTCTCTTGAGGTGTTGTCGGACAATCCCTCTTCGAGAGAGAAATTCCATGACCTATCGGTAGATAGCCTTTCTTGGAATTTTTCATGCTGAACCTTTTCAGCATAGTATCAATGTACGTAGACTGGGATAAGCCAAGCAACTTTTTGGATCTATCCCTATAGATCCTCATCCCTAGGATGTAGGAAGCTTCTCCCAAATCCTTCATGGAGAACTGTGACGATAGCCAAATCTTTATTCCCTGTAATGCAGGGACATCATTCCCGATTAAGAGAATGTCATCCACATACAATACAAGAAATACTACTGCTGGACCATTAGCCCACTTATAAATGCAGGGTTCTTCTCCGTTCTTAACGAAGCCATACGTTTTGATCGTCCTATCAAAACGTATGTTCCAACTCCGAGATGCCTGCTTAAGTCCATAAATGGACCTCTGTAGCTTGCACACCTTAGACTCATCTGTGGATGTGAACCCTTCAGGTTGTATCATATACACCTCTTCGTCCAGCTCTCCGTTTAGGAAAGCTGTCTTCACATCCATCTGCCAGATTTCATAGTCCAGATGGGCAGCTATCGCAAGCATAATCCGAATAGATTTGAGCATTGCCACAGGAGAAAACGTCTCGTCATAGTCTATACCATAATGTTGACGATATCCCTTGGCAACCAGACGGGCTTTATAGGTCTCCACCTTTCCGTCTGCGCCCCTCTTCCTTTTGAAGACCCACTTACACCCTATGGGTTTTACTCCTTTGGGTGGGTCAACCAATGTCCACACATCGTTGACCTTCATGGACTCCATTTCGAATTTCATGGCCTCTAGCCATTTCTCAGAGTCAGGTCTCTGCATTGCATCCATGTAGGTGATTGGATCCTCATCATTTTCATCAAGTTCGATAGGATCACCATCCCGGACCAAGAAACCATAGTATCTGTCCGGTTGATGTGGTACTCTACCAGACCGCCTTAAGGGTGCATAATCAATGGGCTCCAGATCTGATCTAATCAAATCCGGTTCAGGTTCAGTAACATGTGTCGGTTTTTCCACCTGTCGAACTTCGTCAAGTTCGACTTTAGAGGCAACAGTTCCTTCACTAAGGAATTCCTTTTCTAAAAAGATTGCCTTAAGGCTGACAAACACCTTTTGCTCATCAGCAAGGTAGAAATAATACCCTTTGGTCTCTTTTGGGTACCCTATAAAATTACACTTGTCAGACCTAGGTCCAAGCTTGTCTGTAATTAAACGTTTAACATAAGTCGGACACCCCCAAACCCTAAGGTGCGAGAGTACTGGCTTACGTCCTATCCATATCTCATATGGCGTTTTGGCTACAGACTTACTCGGAACTCTATTTAGAAGGTAACAAGCCGATTCGAGCGCATATCCCCAGAGGGAGATCGGCAGACCAGCAAACCCCATCATGGATCGAACCATGTCTAACAGGGTCCGATTCCTCCTTTCAGACACACCATTATGCTGTGATGTTCCAGGAGGAGTCCACTGAGAGAGAATCCCATTCTCCCCTAGATACGTCAGAAACTCATTGGAAAGGTATTCACCTCCTCGATCAGATCGAAGAGTTTTAATACACTTCCCAGTTTGTTTTTCTACCTCATTTTGGAATAGTTTGAACATTTCAAATGATTCCGACTTATGCTTCATTAAATAGACATACCCATACCTAGATAGGTCGTCTGTGAAGGTTATGAAGTAGAAAAATCCACCTCTTGCACTTGAGCTCATGGGTCCACATACATCAGAATGTACCAGACCTAAGAGTTCACTGGCTCGCTCACCTTTTCCAGTAAAAGGTGACTTGGTCATCTTTCCAAGAAGACAGGACTCACAGATTGGAAGTGATTCACAATCACTAACTTCAAGAATTCCTTCTTGAGCCAACCTGTTTATCCTGTTCTTATTGATATGACCTAGCCTACAGTGCCAAAGGTAGACTTCTGACACATTATCTATTCTAGAGCGTTTACCAAATTTTGAACCACATTAACAGGCTGTGATAGTAAGTAAATTCTATTATTTAATTGTCCAACAAATATTGTAACACCATTCAAAATGATATTGCAAATATTTCCTTTTATTAAAAAATCATAACCGTACATGGCCAAAAGGCCTACAGAAATAATATTTAATAAAAAACTTGGACAATAGTGACATTCACTCAGAATTATATTACGAGAATTGATTACAAGACTCATGATTCCTAAAGCTAGAACTGGAACTTTGCTTCCATCTCCAACATTCAGGAACCTCTCGCCTTTATCAAATCTCCTACTGACCTGCAGACCCTGCATCGAATTACAAATATGATAAGGGCTTTCGGTATCCAATACCCAGGCAGTAGTATCACAAATCGAAAAGTTGCAAGGAGTTATCATATAATTACCTTGCTTCTTCTTTGGCCTATTCGGATCCAGGGAGGCAATGTATTGAGGACAGTTCCTCTTCCAATGCCCGTGCTTCTTGCAAAAGAAGCACTCCGCCTGGCTCTGGTCATGCTTGCGCTTCTTGGTCTGACCCCGTGCTACTGTCCCAGCATGAGATTGCACCTTCTTATTTTTCTTCTTCTTGTTCTTCTTCCCCTTCCCAAAGGGTTGACGACGAGAAGAAGACCCTCCCACTACATTCACCGACTCCTTTTGGAGTTGATGATCCTTCTCAAAGTTCTGCAGCAACCCCAACAATCCGTAGTAGTTTACTGCAGACTTTGTCATTCGAAAATGAGTAAGGAATGGGAGGAAGGACTTGGGCAAGGAATTAAGGATCGCATCCTTACCGAGCTGCTCGTGCAGAGGAAAGTCCAATTTGCTTAGGCGCTCAATCATCTCGATCATATACAGTACATGATCAGTGACTGAGGCCCTATCCCTCATCCGAGCATTGAAAATAGCACAACTAGTTTTGTGCCTTTCAACATCGTCAGGCATGCCAAAGGAGTCGTTCAACATTTGAAGCATCTCCTGTGGCTGGGCGTTCTCAAACCTTCGGCTGAACTCGTCATTCATTGCTGCCAGCATAATACATCGAACGGTGGTGCGGTCATTGAGCCACTTCAAGTAAGTGTCTCGGATCGCCTTACTAGCGTTCGGAGCTGGCTCCTCAGGTGCTGGATCCGTTACTACATAAAGGATCTGCTCATGCTCAAGGATGATTTTCAATTTTCGATACCAGCTATCGAAATTGGGTCCCATGAGCTTGTCATTATCTAATAATGACCGGAGCGACAGGGTAGTGGCCATAGCTGCTTAAAGAAAAACGAGACCTCTATTAGTACATAAATTAATACTAAAGACTTGGACTTTAGTCTAAAGTTTTTTCCAATATTTTTACGAACTGGTAGCCTCATCCTCCAATTCGAGGAATTACTTTAATTCCTTAATGGGTACTAGAATCCACACAGACTACACACGAGCCCAACTTTGGTTGGTCAACCCATGTGCATCTATGGGTAGGTTCTTAACCAGTTGTTTCTCTAAACAACTTCTAGTAATTTATTTTGCTTCAGAACCTAATCAGTAGGCTTTGGCCTCCACTGAAAAAATCTGGTTAGGTCCAACCATTAACATGACTTAATTTAGTGAATCGGACCAATAAATGATCCGGCCCGACTTTGGCCGGCCAACCTAACCACCATCAGAAAGACTCAATCAAATTATCATATTATGAATAATAATTCCATTGGCCAATGAGCACCAGGCCTTTGGGCCTCCAATGATCATTGAACTAATGGACTCATTATCATTCACTTAATGGGAGGCTATGACTTAGTTATCATTATAACTTAATCATTTTAGGGACCTAATAATTTTGAGGATTTTATTAAAGAATAGTAGAGAAGAAATCATCCAGCCAATTTCAATCCTCCCACTGACTTCACCAAGTCAGATTAAAAAAGGATTTAATTAAAGCTGGCATTAGGAGCACCTAAATCAGTCTTACTGATTTACCTAATGACATGGGTGAGCTCTAATCACCAAGTGATCTAATCAAAATCTAACTTACCAGATTGGCCAGGTAAGTGAGATCAGTGGTGGGGATTTGCCATTAACTCGTCAATGATCGAATCAATGCGAGTAGCTCCCGCTTAAGAACCACTGGTCAAAACTGCCGAACTTACCTTAGACACCAACCGGTTCATTAGTTTTAATTTTGATCAACTTAGTAAATAGAGCTCCACCGCGTAGCCATGAATTAAGTCCATCTTGGTCTAGTTAAAGACATGGACCCATTCAACTACAACTATTGAAGTTGAGTCTAGAGTATCCTTGACCTAATCTAATTCAACTTTTGATTAGATTTGACCAATTACTCCAATTCGTCCATTTTTTAAACTAACCTTAGGTCTAACCCAATTATGGACCTAATTCATCTAACCCATTGACCCAAAAGTTTATGCAATTATCTTAGGTCTTAATTCACAATTCTAGACCTACTAGACAACACTTAATTCTTTTAATTAAGTACTTGGGCTGATGGGTTAGGGTTTGACATTTCGAAAATAATTTTCAAATTTGAAAGATTTTATTTTCTGTTCACCAAATGTGTTAACTCATTTCACAAACGGGTCAGCACATTTCATAAACAGCAATTCTATTGCTCATTTCATAACAGAAAATAACTCAAAATAAATCATAAATTTTCTTTTAGATCTAATCTAACACATTCATGATAAATTTCTTAATTAAGTCCTTTCGCTGCTTCATCGGCATGGGATATAATTGCATCGGCACCCCTACCGCCATAGGAGACCCCATCGAATGGGAAGAGAGGGCCTTTAAACCCTACTTTTCTCCTATGACCGGACGGCCATGGCAACCAACCCAATTAGATTACTTGCTACTTGGATCAAGTATATCTAAATATATAAATTTCAAAATTTAAATTTTAAATTTCAAATTTTAAATTTCAAATTTCAAATTTTAAATTTCAAATTTGAGATTTCAACCAAATTTTAAATTTCGAATTTTCAATCTTTGAATTTTAAATTTTGAATTTTGAATTTTGAATTTCAAATTTCAAATTTCAAATTTCAAATTTCAAATTTCAAATTTGAGATTTCAACCAAATTTCAAATTTCAAATTTCAAATTTTGAATTTCAAATTTCAAATTTCGAATTTCAAATTTCAAATTTCAAATTTGAGATTTCAACCAAATTTCAAATTTCAAATTTTGAATTTCAAATTTGAAACTTCTAACAAATTTCAAATTTCAAATCTTTTTAAATTTTGAATTTCAAATTTTGAATTTCAAATTTAAACTTATAGATTACACCTTAATCTACGCATGCATATGTATATCATATTCTAGAACCAGCTCTGATACCAATTCAAGCGAAAATTTAGTGCAGGGGCAAAATGGTAATTTTAAAACTTTTTTAAAATTACTATTTTACAGCGAAATTATTAATTAATCTCATTAATTAATACTAATTAACCCTACACTAGGATCTAAATATGATACAACAGCATGCATTTAAATTTGAAATTCAAATTTGAATCAGTAAACGTTTTACAGTACTGTGTTCAGAACACATCACCTTTTGTGGGTAGTCGATCACCGCAATCTGATCACCGTCGGAGGGCTCTGATCGTCACGTCGCAGCCACCCAACTGTGGCTCATCAATCTACAGAGCTAAATCAATGTCCACAATTTCAAATGCGAACTCAATGTCTTGCTTCCACTTCTTGTAATTGGTGCCCGTCAGGATCTCTATGGTGGCATTATTATAGTTCACATTGAGAGGGGCTAAACATAAATACAACATATTAGTGATCCAGGCAATAAATAAATGAGCAAAAATATCTTTTAAATATTGTAAGCTGTTCTTCACAAAAGCATCAGGTACATCATCATAAACTCTCCTTCGGGTAGAGAACATGACATGCTATTGGCTCCAAGTATGAGGTCAAAATAATGAGAATACAAGACGTTTGAAAATCTATCCCCTTTAAGCAGACAAATTTTTTAGGCCCAATATACCTCTTTACAAAATTAAAGATAATACATGTTCATCGAAAAATTTATTACTTTTAGGTTAATAGATTTCTCAGGACTAATGTATTTCCACCATCAAATCTCATGATATTTTCAATTTTAATACACATAATAACCTCCTTTGCATAAAAAATTGCATGTATTAATATAAAGAATATCTCATAAAAATAAAAAAAAATTATGAGCTTTGAATCAATGTATTATTTTGGTGATGATATTCATAACAATTCACAAAATTCTTAATTGAGATCAAAATTATTGCCAAAATATGATTTCATGAAATATTCATTAAAAATTATCTCTGACAATTATAATTTAATATTTATTACATTCAATTTTATGAACAATAATTTTACCTAAAATTTAAATTCTAACTGATATCTTGTGATGTTGTCGTCAGGATATTGTAATTATCAGTTTAAATTTGATTTCTTAAAAAAAATTAAAAATATATAGAAAGTAATGAGTCAGATTGATTTCACAGAGAAGACAGTGCTGATTTAAAAATTTTAATTTAATAAAAAAAATATTCAAAAAAATAATTTAAGTTAAAAAATAAAAATTCAAAGTATGAAAAAAATTAGTACTAAGCTCTACGATCTAGATCTTAGCTTCTACTTACAATAAAAATAAATAATAAAAGTTTAAAGGACTGGTACTAAGATCTACTATATAGATCTTATCTTCTACTTGCGATAAAAATAAAGAGTAGCAATTTAAAGTGCATAAAAATAATTTTTATATTAATTAAAAATAAATTTTAATTATAAAAAAATTTAAAATAGTAAGTAAATAAATAAATAAAATTATAATAAAAATTTAAAAGAATAAGTAAATAAAATAAAAACTATAACAAAAACTATAACAAAGATTCTGTAGTCGATTGGTGCAGCCTCATCAGGAAGATGGTTGATAAACTCTCTCTTCTTCTTTCAAACTTCTTAGAGCATGCTGAGTTTCCTCTTCTTCTTTCTCTTTGGATCTAATCTTTGAGATGGTGTAAGTATGAAGATAGTGCAGGAATAAAGCTCTCTTCTAAGTATTTTTTTCTTAGAAGCCTTCTCACAACCCAAAGCTTACTTGCTGCCCTCTCTATGCCTCTCTCTCTTTTGGATAATTTTTCTTGTATGCCTGGACCCCTTTTTATAGCCTTACTAGCTTTCTGGTATCAGATCTCCTTGTTACCCATGGAATACTTGCATTATAGGTCTCCTAGATAGGTTAAACCTCTCAAATCATGTCCAAAATGTGTGTCCCAGGTGAAACAGATTTTCTGACCATCAGATTTTGATCAAACAGCTCAGATCACACCTCAAACAATCCTAAATCAGGTCAGAATAAATGCTGGTTGTTGGATCGGACTTTAGATTGGATTTGGACCATCAGATAGTGCTCAAAATCTCTTCTCTGGTTTAATTCTCAGCCGACATCAACCATAACCATCTGATCGTGCGTCAGATTCAATCTCTAATCGTTGGATCATGCCAAATCGGTGGGCCACCACCACTGGATATGGGATCATGCATTTCTAACCATCCGATCAGATGTTCCATGCCTTCTCAGCCGTTGATCAGCGCATAAATCAGCTCGCTCACCCCATGCACTGTGATAGTAGATCAGAGGAATTATTCCAATGTGTGCTGGCTCATGGACTGCATAGTAGACCGTGCCCTGCTCTTTGGACCGCCCATGGACTGACCAGCTAGTCCATAGTGTATCGAAAGCCATTTTGGATTGATTTTTGGGAGGTTTTTGGGCCTCTTGGTTTGTTCTCCATTTCCAACATTTTTTGCTATTATGAAATTGAGCTTGAATTTGAGCTTAGTTGGGTTTGATGTGATAAAATCTTCATGACTAATAATTTCTAAAAAAGAGCATAATAATATTTAATATAAAATAATAAATATTAAATACTAAATATTTCAATATTTTTATGTCATATTTAATACACTGATCATACCCTCCAACTTGAACTTTGCTTGTTCTCGAGTAAAAAAAAGATTTAGAGTTAGATATCTTTTAACTTAGAGTTTCGAATTTCATCCGATAATTTTCAAAAAGGACCATTGATGTTCAGTAAAGCATGAGTGAGTTATGTCATTAGGATATTAGTACTAATCAATGTGAGAGTTAAACTAAGAATACTAAATTTTTTTCTAAATTATCCCAACCTTTATCTCTAAATTGTCCATCTTTCATATGGGCGAGTGTATTATTATTTCCGTCCTTCATTTATTACAAAACTTTTTTGATGCGAATCACAACACTTACTTAGACGAAGGGATCCGATTACTCAGTGGGAGACTAATGTGTAGACTTTGTTCTTCTTTTTTTTTTAATATTGTACTACTATTGAGTGTCTTAATCCCTTAAGCTTTCTGTTCGACCCATATAATGATTTTTTAGCCAATGACTTCCAAATCAAATAATTTTAGGACACTAAGTATAAAATATCTCTCAGACCTTTTTACTCGAATCAAATAGGCTACAAGTTAAAACTAGCTTTACAACAGAACTTCTTTGCCCTCCATATTTTTTGACGTGAAACTTAATGCTTACTTAGACAAAGAGGCCTGATTACTCAGCATGAAGTGCTTGAATTCTTTTTAAAAATTTTATAAAGAAATGCATAGTTATCCTACACAAACTCATAGGAAGTAAACTCTTCTTTGATGCTAGTATGCGAATTTAAAAATATTCAAAAAAAATATTTATGTTTAAAACTTAACTATTTATTGAGTTTTCTTAATACTTGATCTCTCGATATCTCACAAATCTTCTGATCTGTGCATCAATTTACTTTTAAAAAAATACTTAGTTCAACTCGATTCTTAAGTATAATTGGATGCCTAACTACTAAATACTAACTTATTTGAGGACTTAATTTTTTTTTTATTGTTATTCTTCTCTCCAACTTAATCAATATTGTCCTTAATAGAGTAAAAAAAATAAAGTATGGCACACAAAGAGGAAGAAAAGGAGAGATGTCATCTGATCTAGATGTGTACTTGATTCAGTCTGGCCTTCATGATTCCACTCGAAGTTTTTTCAAAATTGATTTTATCCCTAAATTAATCCTAAACTCAAAAAAAAAGTAAGCTAAAAATAATAAAAAAAAGATTTAAATGTAAAAGCTGGGTTGTCTCACAACAAGTGCTAAGTTTACCATCTTCAGTCAGATATGAATCAGATTCTTAAATAAACTAAAAAAATAAAAATAAAATATAAGGATCTGAGTCGCCTTCTAGGAGTGCTAAGTTTAAAGTCTTTAGTCAAACTATGCTGATTCTCTCGCCTACCCAGGATCAAATACTGGATTGAAAAATATCGGTAGCTCAATTCTCATTGACCAAGGCAGTGGGTAAGGTGGGTGAGGTGAATCAAGTAGGGCATTCACCTCCTGGACTTGGGTTTCTTCAATGGACTTATTCAAAAAATCATCTTTCATCAAATCTAAGGAGGAATCTGTCTCAATTATCTCATCTATCAGATCAGAGCATGTTTCCTCCTTTTAAACATACTTTGAGATATTAAAAATACTGATTCTCACTTTTTGATCTCCAAAAAAAATATCCATTTCTTCTATTTTATAGTTGATGTTGGTATTGGCAGTGGCTAGGAATGGATGACCTAGAATTATGGGATTCTGATTTAGCTTTGGGATGGTTCCATATCAAGTATGAGAAAGTCTATTGAAAAATAATATTTATTTACTCTAACTAGGATATCCTCAATCAGATCATGTGGCATCTTTACATATCTATCAGCTCGTTGCAAAATAACTGACGTGCATTTCAGTTTTTCTATCTCAAATTTTTCATAGACCAAGGTTGGAAGTAGGTTCACACTAGCTCCTAAATCTAACAGGGCTTGGTCAAAGGTGATGCCTCCTATAACATATAAAATCAAAGGAGCATCGGGATCTTTCATTTTCTGAGACTGTGGGTTCAACAGGACTATATTTACATCCTCAGACAGCATAATTTTCTTTGTGGTTTGCGACTCACACTTTTAGGTACAAAGTTTCTTGAGAAATTTAGTATAAGTCGAAACATGCTGAATCACATCGAAGAGGAATAAATTAATATGAACTTACTAAAATAATTTCATTAGCTTCTCATTGTGTGCTCCTTGCTCTTTATGAAAAGAACCGGCTTCTAGGGCTGAACTGAATGAAACTCTAGGTTTATATGTCTCGAATAACCATCTGCTCTCTTCTTCTCTTTATCTTTCTTACTCAAATTGGAACCAGCATCAGTATCAGTTCGAGCTTAGGTTCTTCTATGCTGTTAATCTTAGCACTAACCTCTTCTTCTAAGTTCACATTTTAGCTAGCATTAATACTAGTCTCTTTCATCTGATCATGGTATGGGTCTTTAAAAATCCTATCACTTCTAAACTCAAAAATTACTTTGGTATTTTCAAATTGAAGATTCTTAGGTAAAACATTAGATTGATGACTAAGTCTAGATGGTTGGTGGATATTGGGTGGGTTATTCCTGGGATTCACTATCAGTTGGCTCAAAAATTGACCTGGTTCTCTCCGTATGGTGGACTCGGCTAACTATCTTATTTGTACTTCTAGCCTAACGATGGATTGCTGTTGGGTCATAATCTGTTATTGAAGTTGAGTAAACCTATCATCGACTAGATTGATCTGTTGAGGAGGTGGGTATGATGGTTGATTATAATAGGATGGCTGGATAGGCTAATTAGGCTAACCTTTATTATAAATATAATTCTGGTATTGAGGCCTATTTTAAAAATTTTATATGAGAAAAAATTGGGTCTGAGTCTGAGTTTGTTGGGATTTTCAAGAAAAATTAGAGTGACCTCCAATCTGGATTATATGTGTTTGCAAATGGACATTAATCATTTTGGAGTAGTCTTGTACAGCTTGAACTTATTCTTAGATGAAGGTGAAAACTGTGCAGCCGTGGGACATTCACTCATATGATGGGTTGGGCTAGCACAGATAGAACAAATCTTCAGATAATTAGAAGGTGATGTGTATTATATAGGATATTATTGATCTTGGAATAGAACTTGATCTAACTTTTGAGCAAAAAGGTTGACTTTTTCAAATTTATGCACCATCAGATTCAAGTTAGCCTTAGAACTAGAGTCTGAATGTTTGATCTCAAAAATTTCTTTCCACTTTTGGTGAAGAATCGATCTTTCATAGAAAGATAATGAAGCATGGTTGATCGAGTTTTCACTCAAGATTTCAAACAAAGCATAGGCTTAATTCATTCTCACTTTTGCTCATGAATGTACCTCCACAAGTTGCATCTACCATCTATCTATGTTGGTCTTTTAAATCCTCATAAAAAGCTTGAACGATTTGCCACTTAGATAGACCATGGTGTGGGATTTTCTAAGAAGTTTCTTAAGTCTCTCTCATGACTCATAAATTTGTTCTCCTGAAAGTTGAGCAAATCCAGTGATGGCTCACCTCATGGTTTTGGTTCGACCTATGGGATAAATTTTTTTAAGAAACTCGTATTGCATATCAGCCCAAATTCAGATTAGTCTCCCTATTGTGCCAAGCCAATGCTTGGCTTTGTCCTTTGGTGAAAAAGAGAACAAGATCAGTCTAAGTGCATCATCAATAAAATTTTAGATCTTCACTATGGAATAGATTTACAAGAACTTATGTAGATGCTTGTAAGGATCTTCATTGGTATTCCTATAGAAAGATGGGAGCATCTGAATTATGGTTGACTTGATCTCATAATGGCTTGCAAGAATACCAGGTAAGTGGATGCAAGTCGATGGATTATAGATGAAAGGAATAAAGTATTCCTTCATCTGTCTAAGTGGATAGATGGAAGGAATAAAGATTTCCAACTACTTAATTATCTGATTTAATGTGGATCAGCCGTTCAATTTCAAGATTAGGTTCAACTAGGTCAGAAAAAAGTGATCTCCTACTGTGCATGTACCAGTGCATACCCTAATGTGTATGGTTCAGATTTTTTTTAAAAGAAGAGAGAGAGAGAGAGAAAGAAGAAGAGAAGTTCTGAAGAGGAGAATCCTGAGAGAGTCCTAGACTTAGAGACGATAGATGAGAAGAATTAGTTATGGTTAGATTGTTAATTACAATCAAGTTAGTATAAAGTGGACTCTCTATCCTAAGATTATTCTAAATATAGACAACTCCTAATTATTCCAAGTGCACCATCAAGTACTCTAATTGCGAACTTAATCAACCAACTGATCAGATAAGTGTAAGGTAGGTGGGGGTATCCCATTGCTTTCCTTAGACACTAATTAAGCTGGTCAGGTCAGCGAATGAAATCAATTAAATAATCATTTTTCTTCAGAATGTAGTCTCTAAATCATTTTTCTAAACACTAATTGATCAACTAGGCCCGATCGGGTTCAATTTTCGAGGTCACTATCCTATTGAGCTTGAGTTCCTTAGGGGCTGACGTCTAGTTAGTTTTAATTAGGCTTAGGTTAATGAGGGATGCTGGTTTGTTGTTTTTGGACTAAGAAAGGATGATAAAATTTTCATCTTATTTTATTAATGGGTGTTGTCCTTAAGTTGATTTGAAATGAATATGCACAACTAATTTTAAACAAAGAGTTTTATGCAACTAGATTAGATACATAAAACTAATTAAACTTGAGAGGCTCATCTTGTCTCCAGCAATCACTAAAAGAAAAAATCTAAATGATGGATGCTCTAAGCAATTAGGGTTCTACTCGTGTCATGAATTTTGATTAGGTTTAAGTGGATTATTTTTAAGTTAATTTTAAAAGAAAATAATTAATACTAAAAAGAGAAATAAATCTAGGGTTAGGATTGATCTCACCAAGCAAAATTAAAAGTTTTCTTTCACCTTTTTTTTCTACAAGAAAAATAAAAAAAAGTTAGTAAGCTATATTCATAAAAAATCAAAGAAGTTAAAAACTTTAGCATTCATGCACTCCCCAGCAACGACGTCAAAAACTTGATATTTCGTAATGTTGTCATTAAGACATCATGATTATTAGTTTAAATCTGACTTTTAAAAAAAATTAAAAATATATAAAAAGCAATGAACTAGATCGATTCCATAGAGATGACAATGCTGATTTAAAAATTTTTGATTTTATAAAAGAAAAGAAAGATTCAAAAAAATAATTTAAGTCAGAAAATAGAAATTAAAAGTATGAAAAAAAATTTGATACTAAGATCTACTATCTAGATTTTAGCTTCTACTTTTAATAAAAATAAATAACAAAAATTTAAAGGGTTGGTACTAAGATCTATTATTTAGATCTTTGCTTTTACTTGTGATAAAAATAAAGAGCAGCAATTTAAAGTACATAAAAATAATTTTTGTATTAATTAAAAATAGAATTGAAGTATAAAAAATTTAAAAGACTAAGTAAATAAGTAAATAAAACTATAACAAAAATTTAAAAGAATAAATAAATAAAATAAAATTTGTAACAAAAACTGTAACAAAGATTCTGTAGTCAATTGGCACAGCCTCATCGGAAAGATGGTTGATGAACTCTTCCTTTTTCCTTCAGACTCCTTAGAGTATACTGGGCTTCCTCTTTTTTTTTCTCTTTAGATCTAATCTTTGAGATGGTATAAGCATGGAGATAGTGCAAAAACAAAACTTTCTTTTAAGCACCTCTTTCTTAGAAACCTTCTCGCAATCCAAAGCTTGCTTGCTGCCCCCTCTATGCCTCTCTTTTTCTTGGATAATTTTTTTTGTATGCCTGGATCTCCTTTTATAGCCTTACTGGCCTCCTAGTATCAGATCTCCTTGTTACCCATATAATACTCGTGTTATAGATCTCCTAGATAGGTTAAACCTCTCAAATCGCATCCAAAACACGTGTCCTCAATGAAACAGACTTTCTGGCCATCGAATTTTGATCAAACAACCCAGATCACGTCTTAAACAATCCTAAATCAGGTCGGAATCAATGCTGACTATTGGATCAGACTTCAGATTGGATTTGGACCATCAGATGGCACTCAAATCTCTTCTCTAGTTTAGTTCTTAGCCGGCATCAACCATAACCGTCCGATCGTGCATCAGATTCAATCTCCAACTATTGGATCGTGTCAAACCAGTGGGCCACCACTGCTAAATATGGGATTGCACATTTTTGACCATCCGATCGAGTGTTCCACGCCTTCTCAACTATTGATCAGTACATAAATCAGCCTGCTCGCCCATGCATCGTGACAGTAGATCAGAGGAACTATTCCCCTGCACTGAATGTAGACCCGACGTGTGCCGACTCATGGACCATGTGGTAAACCGCGTCCTGCTCTGTGGACTGCCTATGGATCGATCGGCTGGTCCATGGTGCACCGAAAGTCATATTGGGTTGATTTTTGGATGGTTTTTGGGTTTCTTGGCTTGTTCTCCATTTTCAACATTTTTTACTATATACGTGATGAATTGAGCTCGAATTTGGACTTAATTAGGTTTGATGTGATAAAATCTTCATGATTAATAATTTTTGAAAAAGAACATAACAAGTATCAAATATAAAAAAATAAAAATAAAAATTAAATATCAAATATTTTAATATTTTTTATGTCACATTTAATGCACTGGTTACAAACCTTATATAAAATATGTACTACACCAAGGTTAAGAGTATAATTTTGATATTCTCATATAAGGAGAGTACAATATGCAATCATATTTAATCGATATTAAAATAATTTTTTGAACCTTTATTTTTGGACTCCAAAAAAGCCTGCATGCGCACATGCGCACCACATGACGTGAGTGGGCTTGGTTTGATGCAATTCAACCTCCAGTCGGATCCATCCGATCAGGATCCAGTTCATCCCCACATGGATCGTGACCCGACTAAAAGAACTTCAAATTTATGCCTTTTAAGCCCCAAAAATTCAATGAGTTTCATTTAAAGCTTGATTTGTACTTGAAATCCATATTTTAATCACACAAAATATGAAGGATTTGGATGATTTTTGGATCATAAAGTTTTTTAAAAAAAAGTAAACCCTTGCTCGATTTTTTTTATAAAAAAATATATGATTTCGTGCAGTTAATCAAGTTCTTTAATATTATAATCATCCAAACAATCAACCACAAGCAACAAACTTCATTCAAACTCAAAAATCTGATGGTTTCCTATGATTTGAAAGATCAGTTTATACATAAAATAACAAAATTCTAATACAGATTTTTTACAAAACTTTTAGCCAACAAAAGATAACAGATTTTGAGTTTTAAGTAATACACGACTTGCTCTGATACCACATATAGGATGATTTCTCATAGGATCGAGTGCATGATTATTAAAACACCGAAATAGTTAGTCAAAAGTTAGAAGAATATCTGCTTGTGCCATTATGGAATACACAAATGCATATTTGGTGCTTGATTTTCCTCTCCAAAAATTTTGCTCGAATGACAACTATCAATAGGACAAGCATCTAAAAAGTAGGTTTTAGAGAGAGGATCTAGCCTATTTATAATGGTTTACTGATCCCTTCCATTATGGATCCAGTAAAACTCAATAGCCCACACTTGCCATCTATCTAGATTTTAAATAAAAAGTACATTGATTTTTTAATTTTATGATTACAAACAGCCCATAATTTTATCTCATTGGACTATGTCACAACCCGATTTTGTTAAATACAAATCATACAATTAATGAAAGTCTAAATTTTAATAAAATTCTTTAATATCTCTTCCCACCACAATCTTCCACATTCATTTTTTCCATCATTTTTCACATCATTCATGTACAAAGAAGACCCTAAAGATTTATTTAAAACTATGTGAGTGCGAGCCTCCTATCTTAACTCAAAAATTAAAAACTCACTAGAACATAAACTTTGCTAACCTTTAGAAGGAATTAATTAAATAAAGTAATACTAGGAATAAAATCCTAAAGTCATTAAAACTAATGACTCATTAAAAATGGAATCCTAATTAGATTGAGATTTGGCAATGAATCTCAACACCTTACTCTTACGAGCTAGAATGAGAGTGCAATTTTCTTATTGCGAAAAGCATGAGTAGAATGAGTTCTACACGTGATCTAACAAGTAAAAGAGGTTCAACGCAACTATCAGTGAAGGCCCTCTTCCATTTGAAGGTCCTTTCCTCAGCTAATCTCTTCCTTTTTGATATTTTTTCCAACTAATATAATCTTATAAAACATAGGGGTGGCATTTTTTAACCTTTACTTGATTTAGATTCAGCCCACTTAATCTAATTCGTTGAGTTTGTGGTTGGGGTATGGATCTGCCAATACCGACTCCTTAAAATCAAGTTGGATTGGGCTAGGGCTCTCAATATAGAGGATTATAAAGGAGGATTACACTATTACTATATATCCACATACACACACACATATTCGGTTTGAAATTATATATTTTAGGAAGCTTTTGAATATATAAGCTATTGGGCCATTTATGTAGTGATTTAGAACTAAAAGGAGAGACAGGTTATAGCACAAATAGTTCAAAATCTGTACAAAAATAACACACTCGTTTAATATATAGCTTCAAATTGAATGGGGTTGGGCCTTAAGTAGGTCAATGGGTTGTTGCAGGTTAGTGGGTTGCTTGTGGTTAGGGTGTAGGCCATCTAGGATTGAATATACGAGATCAACTTGATCCAAACTTGATTAGACCTTTTGATTGCCACCTTTAATATAATATGAAGACTTTTGCATTCAACATAGCAATCTATTTTCCAAAAATAATTAAGATTTAGGATAAAAATAATGAAAATTAGATTCACCTCCCTAAGATAATTATAAAGTATTGATAGTGTCATGCTCCGAATCTGGTACCACAGATCGGATACGCCATGGCCGCATATCCCTTAGGAAAAGTCCTAAAGAATATGCAAGGCCAATAAAATTTCTTACAATACCCCCAATATCCAAAAATAATAACGATCTACTTTCGTAATACGTAACAAAATTTTACACAATTACATATTCAATTCTTTCAATCATTTGATTAGGTATCAATGACGCTCTATCTATTCATCTGTTCATTCGTGAACTCAAACCATAGCTAATCATAAATATCCTGCAACTCTGAGAAAAAAAGAAAAATAGAAGGGCTGAGCTTTACAGTTCAATAAGAATTTTTACGCACCAACATCAATATAATAATAATAGATGAGAAAATAATAATAATTATTACTTATATCAATCTCATGCCAAAAAATATCATGATTCATAAAACATATACTTTAGCAAATATCTTTTTATGCAATGAGTCACATCATATAATTATTTCAAACCAATATACATCATATTCGATCATATCAAGATGCTCGGCTCTAGACTACCATAGCCACGTTTCAAACCCGTGGGTAAGATAATAAAAATGACTAGTTCTGTAAACTATCACAATCATTCATGCAAAGAATAATAAAATGGCTAGTCCTATAGACTACCACAGTCACGTTTCTAGCCCGTGGATAGGCAATACAGGTAGCTAGCCCAAGAGATCATAGGTTCTCAACTCTGAACTACTACAACTATATTTCAAGCTCATGGGTAGATAGCACAAAAATAAAGTCATTAACCTGAAGGACCACGAGTGCTCGACCCTAAACTACTACAGCTATGTATCAAGCCCATAGATAGGCAGCAGTAAAGTGACTAGTTCAAAGCACCGCAATGCCATATACAATCACACAACTCAATTACAGACTCATTAGATATTGCAATTCACAATCACATCCTTTGGCAAAACTTGATGCACATGATTATCAAAATCCATCTAAATCAATATCAGTGATATGTCATACATAATTTCATACGAATCATACATATACTTAACAAATAAGTATATATATGCACCGTCAAAAATCACATAAATCAAAATCATAGATGCACAAAATAATTTTTATATAACTGAGTGATTAATATCCAAAAATTCTTACTTTTATCGGTTTCTGACTCAAGCACGGTAATCAATCAACCCCTTGATCCATGAACTCCAGGTCAAGACATTCCACTCGACACCTTGTATGAATAATTACATCAGGATTAAATATAAAAATCATAGATGATTAGGGATGGTGAAAATTATGGTGAATGATTCTAATATTAGAAATCCAAGTCCCCTCTTAGGGTCAACCACGATCTAGATTTGTTTAAGTACCTAGATCCTCCACTGATCATAAGATATCTAGAGAGAAGAAGTCTAGAGAGAAAAAATTCTAAAAAAAAAATAGAGAGAGAAAGTGGAGAGAGAGGAGAGAGGAAAGAGAGAGAAACTTCCTCTCTCTCTTTTTTCATTCTTTTCTTTTCCTTGTCCTTTTGTTTCTTTTCCTTCACGTCTTCTTTTTTCTTTGTTGAAATAGGGGAAGGAGGTATTTGGAAGCAGGCCACCTCCCATGACAGTGACCTCCGACGAGCGGTGACACTTTGGCACTGACAATGATGGCCCCACTCCTTGGTGACCACAGCAAGGCCATGTTCCGTGATGACAACCATTCCAATAGGAGAAAGAAGAGGGATAAAAACAGGCAAAGTTTGAACCCCTATGAAATTCGACAGTTGGTGGCTGATCAATACCTCAGGTCTAATCACTAATTAGTAGTAACTCATCGAAAATTACTTAGCAGAAAGAAGCCTCATAACCCATGATTTCACTAGCGGTTGACTGAAAATTTGGGCGATGCATTGAGGAGGATGGGAAGGGGATTTATAGATGGGAGATCTAAGGTCTTTGTCAAAGTTTGAATGGGCTTAGAACCCCTCTCCCGACTCAAAAGAGGAGACGGACTCCATCGGGAATCCTTTCCAAGCCCCTTTTTCTTTTTTTTTTTTTTTTTGCCCTGCTTTAAGATTGGTGCAGGGGAAAATCTAGGTTATTACAGATAGACTTGGATTACCTCTTTATAGTAGGCATGTATCCATGGATCTATATTAGTATAGGAGATGGACAAGCTCAAGATCTAATAAATGACCTAACATTGAAATTCACCTCCAAAATCTTCCTATCGAAACCCTTTGTAGGCTTTATGAGTGTTGCGGCCAATCCCCTATTACGCCTATTACCGATGAAGAGCATCTACAAAATGAAGTTCATACTGATCGAAATTGTGTCCGACAGAAATCCTCCAATGCTTAAGTCAGTGGAGAGTAGTGAACAGTGGATAAGTGTTTAGAGAAGCAGAGTTTCAGCTCTCAAGAGTCCTTACCAAATGCTGTTCATTTACCTCTTTTTATAGACGAGTTGTTAATAATCGTTTGCAATGGTTAGGCATGTGGGTCCCGCTTATCTCGGTATTATGTGATCATGGGATGGGTGGTTACACCCATCACTGATCATATTCTGGACATTATGCACTTTCTACGCCGGCAGTTTCTGGTTTGCTAACTATATGTTGGTAGTCTGAAGATGTCGATTGTATGTCGGTAATTGAGAAAATCTGAATGACCATTAGTTGGTAACTCTAATATACAGACGGTCATCGGTCTGAAATCAGTCGAGTCATCATAGTTGGAGTTTGCCAAAGAAGATTGAGGATAGCCGACTGTCAGTCAGTCCACCAATTGATAGTTAGTAGTTCATGCTAATCAGACCGATTGAAAGTTGGAATCAGAGAGTCGGCTGAATTATCCCAACAGTTGCCCCCCACTTTCAAGTCCAAAATAGTCTGACATATGGATTGTCATGTAGTCTGACACATTGGACGAATGGAGTTGCCACATATTGTCTCGAGCTCCGATTCGATTGCAGATATTAATGATTTTTTGAAATACAAAGGGTCTCCCGTCATTTTATCATTTCGATAACTATGAAATCATCATTGGGATATCGCTTTGAGAAGATAATCCGACGTTCGGCGAATCCAAACAATTCGATTCTGACTGGTCAATTTCAACCACATGTCCAGATATCATTGGCTTTGTGCCATTTACACGGATAGTGATGAGATGGCATGATCTGAGGGTAGGTGCATCGAACCATTCGATCAATGGTTGATTTTGATGTAGCCACGTATCGAAATCTAGAGAAGCTCTGATTTAAATAACCTCATCCAGGCTGTTGAAGGATCCTATATATATAATATCTATTTCCTTTGGACTTTCTGTTTTTGTATTCATCATTTTCTTCTGCAACAGAAGGTTTGCCCCAAGTGCTGAGAACTTTCTCCGTTCATGTTATTTCTAGTTCTAGGTCGAGCTCTCGTTTCTTCTTAGATTTTTTCTTCTTTTCTTCTTCTAGGTTCTTTTATTTTCAATGGCAAATAGGGGTAAGAAAGCGAAGGCTTCATCTTCTCGAGATAGTCAGTTGGAGAATCTGACTGACGATTCACCTTCGAATCCGAAGACAGAGGTTTCTTCTTTGTCTGGACCCAATGTCGATTGGCTCTGGGAACAATACTGTATTCCCAAGCAATTTTAGTTTTTTGCTCCTGATCTGGATAGTTGGGTAAACTCTCCTCCTTTGGATCAGGTCACATTTTATGTAGAGGACCTTCAGACCGGTCTTCGATTTTTGATTTTGAAGTTCATCTGGAATCTTCTTAACTATTTCCATCTTTGCCCCACTCAGCTAGCTCCGAACTCCATTCGACTGATTATCAGCTTTACTTTGTTGTGTCGTCTTATTCCGACCAACCATTGTCCTTCTCTTTTTCGAGCATTTTTTATCCTTCGTCCTCACCCCAAAGCCTAGGATTGGTGGTTTTTTAATCCGAGAAAGGGTCTTTCCTTTATTTCGATCTTCTATCGTCCATTCATGGGTGGAAGAATCAATTTTTTTTAATTTTTTCTTCATCTTCTTGGGGCTTTCCTGCATCCTGGGGTGATTTGAGAACCGGCCCCAATGAACATAGTCGGGTTGACATCATTGATCGAGAGAATTTTCTCCAACTTAAAGATATAGAAGTCCCAGCGCAGCGAGAGCTGATGATAGAGCAGGCTCTCTATGATGCCGAATTTAGTTCGATAACTTCTTTAGGTATAATATAGTCAGTCGCTTTGTTTTTCATTTGCTTCTGAATTTTGTACTGAACTTCTGTTTTTTGATTATAGCTATATGGTTGACAGCATGAGTTTCAGCTATCAATTTTCATCTGCATGCTGCTAGAAAGAGAGCAGCGACCAACACAGAATCATCCCAAATGGTGAAGAAAAGTTAGGCTGATCCTGGGTTGGTACCGATGAGGGAGGCTGACATTCCATCGGTGATAGCTCCCAGCACTTAGCTGGTTATTGCATTGTTAGCTCTGACAAACTTCCTTCTACTGAAGTGCCATCAGTCAGAGTACAGATGGTGAGGGATGAAGATACCACACCAGACCATTAGTAGCTCCATCAGTCGAGGTTCGGACCAATTCTGTAATCGCGGCCGAACCAGAACAATCTGCTACTGTGCAAGCCATTCCTCAAGTGGTGCACTCTCGAGTGCAGTTGAGCACCGACTTTATGACGGTTTCTAGCGAACGACCGCCGACTAGGGAGCGAGAAAAGGTGTCGGCTACTTCCACCGATAATGGATTGTCAGTGGGTCTCCCCACCCTCTTTGACATCAGAATTTTGATCGATGAGTCAACTTTGGCCAACCCGATATTGACGAATTGACTCATCGAGGTAGCTCTTCTCTCGACTGACAGGGAGAGTAGAAAAGATCGGACAGTATTTGAGATGTTTTCTTTTTTTTATCCGATGATGCATGGGGTAAGTTAACAATATTTTTCTCTTTTTTTTTATCTGACTTGACTTGTCTTTTCTTTTCAGCTGGCACACGATATATATGCTCTAGAGAGCGGATATCAAAAATTCACTGAGCTTCGTTGGGCATGGATAGACAAGGTCGTGTCACCAACATTGAAAAATCTGCTACCATCGAACAACTTCAAGCAACAGCTGAATGGGAGAAGATGCTTCAGAAAGAGATCTCTCGTGTGATGGTCGAAGCAATCTCTAGAGCTGAATTAGGGTTAGCTCAATAGAACATCGCATCCCTAGAATCTCAAATCAAAAGTAAGAATCATTCAATCAATCGGCTTAGGAGAGAGAGGGATGAATGCATCGAAGAACTCGAGGCAGAACACGGAAGGCATCGAGTCACTTAGGAGAGGTTGGCACTGACCGATGCAGAGTCAGCCTTTGCCAAAGAAGAAGCTGAATCGGTGAAAGATACTCTAAGTTTGGCCATCGAGAATTTCAAAGAATCACAAAAATACAAGAATGAAATTCTCGATGGTGGATTCACCTCCTACTATGTCGGATATGAAGATGATAGAGATACAGTCATAAAATTATATCTGAACTTGGATCTGAATAGCATCGTTCCCCCTAGTTCGAGAGAAGAGGTTGCTGAGGAGGCCACCACACTGAATGCAGGCACCAACTGCACCAAAATCTACTCCAACCATCAAAGTTATACCGGAGCAAGGTGAAGAAGAAGCTGACTGGTGATCGGTGTAATATATATATATTTTTTTTGTAATCGGATGATAAGTCCAACTTTGTAATTGGATCTTGGGTCCAATTTTGTAATATCTTTTTCAATGAATGAAAAAAAAAAATTAAGTATGGAATCCTTTTTAAACTTATGCTATCAATGTCGTTGAGTAATAGTTGGATTACTGATCATCTATCGATGAATTGAATGTCGATCAATAATCGTAGTAGAGTTTGTCCGTTAGTCAGGTATCAGCCGACTTAGCTTGTATACTTTTTAGGTATTTGATAGACGGTGATAAGTCAAATATCCTTCGACTGACCGTAATCAAGTCGGTGTATTTTCTACTTGATCGAGATCGGTCGGCATAATATTCTCCTGAGCTAAAGCTAGGTTGACATGAGTAGTCACTTGACTTAAATCGATTTTTACAATAAAAGATCGAGATATAGTCGGTACAAGCTGATCGATTATTTATTGATGCTGTCGTTCGACTTAAGTTAGTTTTTACAGTAAAAAATCGAGATATAATCGATAAAAATTGACTGTTCATTTATTGATTTGATGCCTTTTTATAGATAACTTGTAGATGATTGAAGCTTTCACGATTTTGAATCTCAACATTTCATTCCAAATATATCATATATATGAATAATTTTATTAATAGTACATCTTCAAATTATCGGCATTCCAAATCCGAGGGATAGTCATCTCATCGAGGGTTTCTAGTCGATATGCACCTGGACGAAGTGTCTCGATTACTTTGTAGGGTCCTTTCTAGTTTGGAGATAATTTTTTTTGATCCAAAGACTTTGAAACTTCTACTTTTTTTAAGACCAAGTCTTCTAGACAAAAGACCTTCGGTTTGAGTTTTGCAATTTAATACTGGGCTATTCTCTATCGAAATACTGTCATCCAAATTTGAGCTTGCTGTCGAACTTCTAAAAGTAAATCTAGATTGATTCTTCGATATTTAAAATTGCTCGACTCATTATATTGTTCAACTCTTACTGATGGCAATTTGATCTCAAATGGAATCATCGCCTCAATTCTATAAGCTAGGTTGAATGATGATTCTCCTGTCGGCATACGAGGAGTTATTCGATATGCCTATAAGACCAGATATAACTCTTTCACCCAAAAGCCTTTAGCTTCATTCAATTTGATCTTAAGACCATGTAAAATTGTTCGATTTGTTACTTCCATTTTATCGTTGGATTGTGGATGACCGACTGAGATGAGCTTGTGCATAACATAAAATTTCGTACAAAACTCTTTGAAATTTTGATTGTCGAATTATCGACTATTGTCGGTGATGATGGTGTGTGGTAGATCAAATTTACATATGATTGATTTCTGAATGAAGTCTTCCATCTTACTTTCAATGATTTTTGCCAAGGATTCAGCTTATATCCATTTGGTGAAGTAATCAATGGCAACCACTATAAATTTTTTCTAATCGGATGTCAGAGGAAAAGGATCAAATATATCGATTCTTCGTTGTGCGAAGGACTATGGTGTAACAATTGATGTCAGCTGGCTGACCGGTTGATTCATATGTTAGCATACTTCTGACATGATTCACGTCTTTGGACAAGTTCAGCTGCATCTTTGTTCATGGTAAGTCAATAATATCCTTGTCGTAAAACTTTATAAGCCAATAATTTGTCCTCCAAATGATTTTCACAAATTTCTTCATGAACTTCTCGGAGTGCATAGTCGGCATCTGTTGGTCTCAAACACTTTAGTAAGGGAAGAGAGAATAATCTTTTATAGAGTTATTCATTTATTAAAATATATTGCGAGGCCATCCACCATAGTTATTTGGCTTCTGAAGGATCTGCAGGTAAAGTTCCATCAGTTAAATACTGGATGATCGGGTCTATCCAGCTTGATTTATCATTGATTTGTAGTACTTCTTTGACTTTGACAATACTCGGTTGTTCAAGATATTCAATGAACATCTGATCAAGTGAACTGAATAAAGTAGTTGCGAGTCGAAAAAGTACATCAGCTCGAGCATTCTCTGCTCTTGAAATGTAAGAAATCTCAAAATATTTCAAAATCGATATAAGATCTTTCACTTTCTAAATATACTTCATCATAACAGGGTCTCGGACTTCAAACTTGTCCTTAATTTGCCCGGTAATCAATTGTAAGTTGGTGAAAACCTTTAAGTTATTGATGTTAAGTTCTTTGACAATCTTCAAGCCGGCTAGGAGAGCTTTATACTTGGCTTGATTATTAGAGACTTTAAAATTGAATCGAAGGACATATTCAGTTACGATCCCTTCGAAATTGATGAGAATGAGACCGGCTCCACTGCCTTATGTGTTGGATGCTCCATCAATATATAGCACCTAAACCGATGCTAGGTCAGCCTCAAGAGTTTCAATTTACTTCAATTTGTCGTCGAGCTCATCCTTAGGATTATTGTTGGATATAGTGCACTCAACGATAAAATCGATCAAAATTTGTGCCTTCATTGACGGTCACAGATGATATTGAATATCAAACTCACTGAGTTTTATTATTCATTTTACAATTCGACTTAAAGTATCAGATCGGTATAGAATTGCCTTCAGCAGTTGATCTGTCAAGATTGGATATGTCTGGAAGTATGGACAAAATTATTGTGATGATATGATCAGAGCATAGATCATCTTTTTTGCTCTTGAATATCATATTTCAGTATTATGAAGTACCTTGCTGGTGTAATAAATCAGCTGTTGAATTCGATTTTCATCCCTTGAATAAGTACCAAACTAACCATCTCTGCTAAAGTCACCAGATAAAGATACAATATTTCTTCCACTTTTGATTTTATGAGTAATGGTGGAGATGTCAAATATTTCTTTAGATCCTCGAAGGACCGTCGATACTTATTTGACCATGAAAAGTCTTTTGCTTGTCTCAAATTTTGAAGAAAGGTAAACATCTTTCTGTCGATCTTGAAATGAATCGGCTGAGTGCGGCGATCTTTCCAATGAGTTGTTGTATTTCTTTTTTAAAGCTTGGATGCTTCATATTGATGATAGCTTTTATTTTCTTGAGATTAGCTTCAATTACTCGTTGCGATACGAGAAATTCAAAATTTTTTTTGAAAGTTACTCCGAATGTATACTAAGTTAGATTTAATTTCATTTAATATCGTCAAAGTATGTCGAAGGCTTCTTTCAAATCCCAAACATGATCAAAAGTTTGAAAATTTTTCACTAGCATATCATCAACATAGACTTTCATATTACGTCCAATTTATACTTTGAACAGTTTGTTGACCAGCCGTTGATAAGTAGCTCCAACATTCTTTAAACCGAATGGCATAACTTGATAACAGTAGATACCTTGTCAGTTATGAAGGTAGTGTGTTCCTCATCTTCGGGTGCCATCCGAATCTGATTGTAGCCCGCGAAGGCATCCATAAAGCTCAAAAGTCGATGTTCCGAAGTTGTATTAACTAGTTGGTCGATCTTTGATAAAAGAATGTCCTTCGGACAAGCTTCATTTAAATTTATGTAGTCAATGCAGATTTTTTATTTTTCATTGGTTTTTCTCACCATCACTATATTGGCGAGCCAATCGGGATAATTAGCTTCTTTGATGAAGCTAGCCGTGAGGAGCTTGTCGACTTCTTCGTCGATGATCTTCTGCCTTTCAGGAGCAAAAGATTTTTTTTCTGTCTTGCTGGCCTAACTTTAGGATCAATGTTCAGTCGATGAGTTATTATTTTTGAAAAAATTTCTGATATATCGGTTGTCGATCAAGTAAAAATATCGACGTTTGCTCTTAGTAGATTCACCAGTTGTTGTAGCTCTGGATCAGATAATTACGATCTAATTTAGATCATTTTCTCAAGATTTTCTTCTTTTAATGGGATAGAAACTAATTACTTGGCTGGTTCATCCCTTTCTTATTTTCTCTTTGGTCCAACTTATCAATGGATAAAGAATCTTCAGATTGATTATTTTTCGTGGAGATCAAGAAGCAATGTCAAGCAAGTTGTTGATCTTCATATATTTTTTTGACTATATTTTTTATTGAGAATCGGACCAATAAATGATATGTTGATACTACTGCTCTCAAAGCATTAAGTCCAGATCATCTAAGTATGGCGTTGTAAGCCGAGAGGACTCGGACGATTGTGAATGTCAGGAGAGAGATACTTTATTATGGCTCTGTTTCTATGATTAGTGGGAGAGTAATTTTTTCTTCTGTGATAATTGCATATCCGATAAAACTGACTAATGACATTGAGACTCTTTTGAGTCCATCAGTTGGTAGTCGCATTTGAGAGAAAGTTGAGTAAAAGAGAACATCAGTAGAGCTTTCATTATCGGCTAAAATTTTTTTTACATCATAGTTTGTTATCGTCGTCAAGACGATGACAGCATCATCATGGAGAGTTTACATTCTTCGAACATCATCTTTCGAAAAAGAGATTACATTGTTAAGTCATCATTTCTTTACTGACTCTTTTTCGAAAGTTATCCCCCAGTCCTTCGATCACCCAGAGATCATATTGATTACTCTCGTCATTGATCGATTATTGATCATTTTCTCAACTTATGACTGAGGCTGTTGGTCGGTGGGAGGTTGAGTCGGACGATCTCATCAAAATTTTTCGAGATAGTCACATTAGATCAGGGCTTCTATTTTACCTCTGAATTGAATGCATTGTTCGGTATCGTGACCGTGATCATGATGAAACTGACAATACTTCTTTTTGTCATGATTTTTTGGTGGCACTTTCATCGACGGAGGATGTCGAAGATACTCCTCTCCTTAAATTTTCATTAAGATCTGTACATGGGGAGCAGAAAGAGGAGTATACGAGTCATACCTGCTGCCATAGTTGTTTGGTCTTGGATTCCATCGATGGGGTAAAGCTCCCTTATTGATCGTTGACTGATTTGGTTTGATCGAAGCTTCACTTTTCTTTTATTTCTTTTTCTGACCTTTTCTTTCTGTCTGGCTTGGTCAGAAGTGCCCTCATTTGCATGAATATACTTATATGCGTGCTCCATAAGTTTAGCATAGGTCCGGAGGAGAGGCTTATCCAGAGAGTAGATGAATTTGGATCTTATCAGATCTCTCTTCATGGTCGAGATGGCCATATCTTCATTGAGGTCTCTGACCTCAAGTATGACTGTGTTGAAGCGAGCCATAAAATCTCTCAATATCTCTGTCTCACCTTGCTTGATGGAGAAGAGACTGTCCGATGTTTGTAGCACCTTTCGGTCAGTGCTAAAATAGGCCACAAAAAAATGCTCGAGCTGCTTGAAAAAATTTATGCTCTCCGATTGAAGCCCAGAATACCAAGCTCGAGCAGCCTTCCGAATAGTTATCGAAAAGCCAATACATAGGAGGGCGTCGGTGGCCTCTTGGATCATCATGAGAGCCTTGTAACTCTCTAAATGATCAATTGGATCGATGGAGCCATCATATGGCTCCATCTGCAGTATCTTGAATCGAGACAGGATCAGCTTGTCCAAGATACGCTGAGAGAGAGGTGGGGCAGCGTGGAAGTTAAGATCGTTGGAAGACTTTCGATCTTTTATCTAGAGTCGAGTAAGTTGACGGTTTATTTCTTTGAATTTACGCTCGTAGTCATCAAGCCGTCATTGTTGAAAAAATTTTGGGATAGAATTCCCTGAAGAATTTAAGGATGAAAAAGCAAAAGGTACACGTTGTCTCTTTTCCTTCTTGATACTATATACACGAGAAGGAGAGGGAGATCGTTACGAAGGATGAGCGGCATAATGAGAATGCCGAGAAAATGATTGCTCGACTCTGTGAGAGCATCTAGATGGTCATCGTTCTGGAGATGAATAGGGTAAGCACTGTGGAGGACGGCGACTGTGCCTGGATGGCACTGAATGAGCCATCGACTCCTTTTCCGATGGTTGCTATTGTTGCTGTGTCTGTTGTTGTTGGAGACTGTATACCGCCTCTGTCAACACCTTCATTTGTTGTATTAGAGCAGCAATTAGTGCGTCTGTAGTGATTACAGGATGCGAAGAGCTGGGCTCTGCTAATGGAGGTGGAGGAGGGAGATCTTTTCGACGAAAAAATTGCCTCGCGGATCTTGTAGAATTATTTTGAGCTCTGATCTTTACAATGATTGCTTGTATTTCCTTCCTAACTGGTGCGCCAATCTATTGCGGTTAATCTCTTGTTACGTCCGTTACCGATGAAGAGCACCTGCAAAATGAAGTCCACACTAATCAAAAATATATCTGGCAATGACCCTCCGATGCTTAAGTCAGTGAGGAGTGATGAATAGCAAATAAGTGTTTAAAGAAGCAGAGTTTCAGCCCTCAAGAGTCCTTACCCAATGTTGTTCATTTATCTCTTTTTATAGACAAGTTATTGATAACCGTTTGCAACGGTTAGGCACATGGGTCTCACTTATCTTGGAATTATGTGATCGTGGGATGGGTGATTATATCCACCACTGATCATGTTCTAGGCATTATGTGCTTTCTGTGTTAGCAGTTTCTGGTTTGCCGACTATATGTCGGTAGTCTGAAAATGTCGACTGTATGTCGGCAATTGAGGAAGTCCGAATGATCATCGATTGGCAACTCTGATATGCCGACGGTCATCGGTCTGAAATTAGTCGAGTTATCATAGTTAGAGTTTGCTAAGAATGGTTGAGGATAGCTGACTGTCAGTCGGCCCATCGATTGATAGTTGGTAGTTCATGCTAATCAGGCCGATTGAAAATCAAAATCGGAGAGTCGGCTGAATTATCCCAACAATGAGGTTTGTGTCAGGCCATCCAAGCCAAATATTTGAGGTCAACTTGATCTAAACTCGACCAAGCTCATTTATTTCCATCTCTAATATAACATGAGGGCTTTTGCATTCAAAAGAGCAATCTTTTTTTCTGAAAAATAATTGACATCTAAGACAATGATAGTGAAAATCATATTCACCTCTCAAAGATGATCACAAAGTGTTGGGGGGTAATACGTTGGCCACTACAAACTAATGAAAGTTGGGATCTTTGATTTTGTCTAATATGATGTACCCTAAGTACTGTTTAAATTTCATTGATGACTGGTCTGGAAGTTCACCGACTAAGCATTCCAAAGAAATGCCTATGAGAGAAAAAGATTGAGATAATACTAAGATTGTTGGAGGGAGGTATCCCATTATAGTCGGGGCTCACCTTCGCTAACCACTTGACGGAATTGATCCCCCCAGGGGTTCGGCATCGCTTTGTCTGCTTCGATCTCCACAGCAAACACCACCAAAAGATACGAACTCTTAGCCACCCACTTTGAAGAACGATTAAGGATTGGATGAATGATCTCTACCTAGAGCTCAGACTGAGAAACACTAAACGATCTCCTGAGTGGACCTGTTGGGCTCCATTGTCTAGTCGAGTCACTCCATCTATCAATCGCACACTATGTTGCATCACCATCCCTTCCACAGCTGCATGTCGAGAAAATTTATGACCGTTGTTAGAGATATTTAAACACCTCACATAATTCCATGTGATGGACCACGATCGTAATGATCCCTTGTCCTCTCACCCTTGACTTTAATCCTCTCTTTTTGCAAAACTATAGCCCTAGCCAAAACTGCAGCACCAATCTCCAACTCGACCATGACTTCCAATGCCTTAATTGATCCATACATTAGCCAGTCCCTCCCCCCCAACAAAGTGACATACAGGCACCAGGCATTGAGCCAAGGAAGGCCCGACTATCTTCGAAGATTTTAAATCAATCCTTATGTCTAATCAGTCTTTGAATCATATACTATTACAAATTATCATGCATCAGGAGGCTCATCTTTTTTCGGACCTCGTGTGGTGGGCTAAACCGACCCTTAGGTTGCACTGAGCCCTACTTGTTCGACCCCCCATTGACTTCAAATGGTCTGCTTTGAAGGATATTTTAGCCTTCTTCCTAGCCACCGACCTCTACCACAGTCAACCAATGGGTAGATTGGTCCGGGCAGGCCGATCGATCCTTTCGGTCAATACATTCGACGACAAGGACATTCATAAGCTCTTAAGCTTTGGCATGTTGAACAATGACCCTTTATCTAAAATATGGGTCAAGATGTGCCAATTATAATTTTTGTCTGTATTAGTCAAGTCAGGATACACCCTTTCATGCCATTATCCCACTTGCAACCCATGCACTGGATAGACTCACATCACCTGGCCTTCTTTGACTGACTACATGCCGCACAGCTCCGCATGATGGGATAGTCGGAATGACTTTCTGTCCCTCCTCGCTTGACTTTAGTTTCCTCCTATTAATGGAAAAGCAGAGAGGGCTCTCGGGGAATGCGCGAACAATGACCCATTTGAATATCAGGCTCGAGATCAGAGGAAGCTTAGTTTTGGTGTTATCCCTAAGGAATTTGAGCCGATCCTCACTCCTAATCGAACCTTGGGTCTTTCACTATCATAACCTATCACTCTGAAGAAGATGACCCCTATCATACCCCTTTCGAATAGGATCTCTTAAAAAGTCTTCCGATACCCACATTCCTACTCATGGGCAGATTCGGACCAACAGGTCGATCCCCCTCCTGGCCGGCGCTCTCCATCTAATAGTAAGGACCTCTGTTGGCCTCTAGACTTCAGCGTTAGGGGAAAGATAGGACATCAGATAATGGAACATGTTGAAAGATCAATCATGATTCTTGTCCAAATATGTCAAGTCAGGATACGTTACCGCCATTTTACTCACCGCCCACGCGCCTATTAAGTCTGCATCATGTCACCTTCTTGCCAGCTGTACGCTGGCTAGAGATCCACTTGCCATCTGACATGATCTATATGGTCCATCACATCATCAATCTTCTTATAAGTAGAGGTAAAGAGAAAATTTCCAGATATGCGCGCATGTGCCCATCATATTATGCCCTCTTGCGATTTTTTTTCTTTTTTTTGTTGGTCAAATTTCTGATTTGATTGTCGGAGAATCTTGTTGGAGCAATTTCAATCGAAACTTATTTTGCAGAAATTGTTTCGGTGATTGCTTCGGTGGTCTTCAGTCTGCTCCAGTCATATCATCAAAAATTTGCCGCAACATAAAATATGGTTGTCACGGCCTTCCTCTAGGTGGTAAGCATGGAGCAACGTATCCAACGACTTTTGGGGTTTCATCAGTCCAAGAGACGGACAATCTCAAAATGTAATAAATAACCCAACATCCAAATCTTCGTATTGAAAACCTTGCCAATAATTTTATCGCCCAAATGCAGCTGCAAACTTTGCAAGGTCCATAAGGACAAATTGACGGAGCCACATCCGAAGTAGTTACCGGTTAGCGCAAGATCATCATAATGGTGCCGGGAGATCCTACGCTCTCTACTCGCAGCAGCGGTCGGGACCCGACACTGCGTCCCCTCGTGCCATCCATCGGTCATTCACGCGGAAAGGGCGAGAAGTACACCGAGACCGTTCACGTAGGGAAAAACCACCGCGCTCCTCCCAAGTCTCCCCGACCCAGCAAGAAACCAAAACAGCCATCAGTCCATCGCTTCCTTTTCAACCTCGCTTTCCCACCTTTTTCCCCTCTGATCTCCGGCGTCGAACACCTAAATCCCCACTCCTCCCCGCCCCGATCCGATTGCCGGCGAACACCCCCCGGAGAAAGACGGCGGGCCTCCGACCCCTTGCGCGCCTCGGCGTCGTCGTCATCCTCTGATGGGAAGCGGGAGAGGCGGCGGCGTGGCTGATCTCGCCGGACGCGGCAGCTGAGATGCGGCGGGATCCGTCGGGAATCCCCTCGTTCCTCGACGGCGGCCGTCCGACCCAGGAGTTCGAGAGCCCGGGCCCCCTGCTTTTTCTCTCTTTGCTCTTCCTCCAGGGTGGAGGGATGGATCTGTCCCGGGTCGGCGAGAAGCTCCTCAGCTCCGTTCGCTCGGCCAGATCTCTCGGTCTCCTGCCCCCGGCGTCCGATCGTCCGGAGGTAAGCTGCTTCTTTCTCCGTTGCTTGGGCATTTGTTTCGTCCTTGATCGGGTGATATGCGCAGAAGTGAGGATTTCGTCTCGGTCTTTACTCACCAGTGAAAGAGTGGGGCTTGTTTGTCAAAGTTTCTAACTTCTTGGAAAACCAGTGCTGGGCAAAAGAAAAATCTGGTTCTTTATGAAGTGAAATACCCTAAATCGATACCAAAATCTTTGATCGATGAGCCATGGCTCAGTTTAATCTTGGGGGATCTGGTCCCCAACAATTCATGGTCCAGTCATCCCGTATCAATCATCTCAAATGTGCATCATGAAGACCACTTACCACTTTTATTTGCATGGATCTGCCAGCGGCTGGCCGCTAACCAGAATCATAGGACCACTTAAAAAATTTCAGAAATTTACGGTGAAAAAATTAGACACTTGATATTTGCTGTTGATATCATGATATTGCATGATAATTGGTATTGGAGCCATCAACTGCTGAAAGCACTGTATCTTGTTAAGGAAGGACGTGTCAAAGTATCAACCTTAGATGACTTCCGTAATCATCAGCATGAATAGTTTTCCATGCATCAGATTGTCATTCCTTGAGCTCTTCTTATAGTTGCTTGGATTGCTTACCTCTCACTAACTAACACATTAAGAGTGTGCATTTGTTGGTCATGGATTGGTGGACTGCAAAGTTTAGAGTCCTTCTAATACACCTGACCAGGGGTTGCCATTTTAGTTTCTTTCTGAGAAAGCAAATAATGGGCAGGGTAGCAAACCTTCTGTTCTGTTTCAAGGGAAAAAGAAGGGTGCTTTGCTAGGATTTTGTTGTCTGTTCCCTTCTTCATCCAATTTAACAAGAGGGTATGGTAATGGCCATAATATTGAGCTTGAGCAGCATGTGGATTGGAACTTATCTGAAGTATTCAAGTTTTGGGGATTTTCTAGTCTTTCAGGCTGGGGTGGGGGTGGGGGTGGGGTGGAGGGAGGACTAGTGGATCAGTGCCCCCTATATGAAGAAAACTCGTAAATAGTCTTGTTAATCTAATTTGGCAGACTTGCAAAACAATTTTATTGCTTGGTGGAAGGAGGTAGGCATTGAGGTTTACCTTTCTTTTCTTTCTTTTTCCCCTTGAGGTGACTGATAGGTGTAAAATTACGACCTTGTTGAGGAGAAGTTTAGGGAGTTGAACAATTTTGGAGGCAAACTTTAGTGGGAATGTGGCTGGATTGCACTTTGTTGTTTAAGTTTGCCAATACAAATTAAGTTCTTAAAGGAGGTGTTTTGTTGCAGTCATAAACATCTTTATAAAGTTTTTGGAGTTTTTTTCTTGTATATTTTGTTTTATTTTATTTTTTGTTGGAGGGAGGGGAAGGGGTGTTATGCAAAAGAATTGTGGAAGTGTTAGTGGGGGAAGGGGCGTGTTTGGGTGTTGGATTCATAGATAATGGTAGAAAAGGGACTAAAGGTACAAAACCAAAGAAGGTCCTTCTAAGTTTGCTCCATGTAAGTAAGACTCTCATACCATGCCCTTTGCCCTTCTACTAAAAACATCATCAAGTATCCTCGAGTGTTATTAGGAAACCGGGGTTTATAGATTAACCAATTGAGATAGAACAAGTCTTGCCCTTATGAGTATTTATATTGAATTTGATGTTAAGGAGATGCTATAGATTGGCCATCATTTTCATAATGGAGACATAAAAGGGCTTGGCAGATTATGAAAGGAGACCTATAGTTAGTAAGAGATGGGAGGCGTATTACCACTTCAACGAAAGATTCTTAGTCTCACCAATGGTGTCATGAAACCTATGGAAAGCTAGAAAAGAACAGTGTTCCAATGAGGAAGGAGGATAAAGACCACAGGCCCCAAGTAATAAGAATCTCTCTACTAAAACCAGTGAGGGACAAAAAGCTAAGTGCATGAACTTATGGGGGGGACTCGATAGCTGAGTGTGAAACGAGCAAGTAAATTTTATTATCTGACCATTTACTAATGGGACACTCTATTTGTGTTAGTATGATGGACCTAGAATGCTTCAAGAGTTTTAGCAAAAGACTCTCTAGAAGCATGCTAATTGGAGAAATTCCTTGGACTTCATATTGACTGGGGAATGCTAGCATTTAGGTGAAAAGGTCACTCTTAGTAAACAGAAACTTCTATCTAGGGCAGCATGAACACTTTGGAGACTTGGCCTTTTACCTGCTTTTGAAGTATTTTTTTGTTCGCTCTCTTTTTTTTAATATCCAATTTCTTGTATCCACACCCACGTCCACTCCCCCATCTCACTCCCTCTTTTGACAAGGGTCATCATTAGATTGGGACTTCAAAGGGAGATTCAAGTGGTTTGTGGATACTAGAGGAAAAAGTGGTGGTTAGAAGAATGAATTTTTTAAAGAGTAGGGATGGCCAAAGGGAGTTGATCCATTTGAGAAGAATTTCTTGGAGGTTGGTTAGTGAATTCTACATTGTTATGCCATCCCTTTTGCTTGTAATGGAACCTGATGGAATGCTTAATTGAGATTGGGTGGCCTCGAGGATGCTGATGAAATTCTAAAAGGTTGAGACTTGAGATTTGAAGTGGAGTTAACACTTCAAAAGGAGAGAGAGCCTCCATTGATCCAAAATGGCTGAAGTTGATCCTAGAGGTGCCAACCACCGTTATCCCAGTGGATGGGGTTGTCCTGGTTTTTCCATGGAAGGGGCATGCTAGTGTCCCATCTGTCCCGACACTTGGGACAAGGGATGTCTTAATGCGTGCCAATTGGGATGCTGGGATAACGGTGGGACAGGTCCTATCCCGACACATGAGATGGTACCCTGTCCCAATGTCTTGCGGGACGTCCTATCGGGACTTGAATCCCTGATGCCAGCGATATAATATGTCATTCACCCAATCAGCCTGATTTTATGCCTGGACTCTTTAGATATTCGAATGCTGAGAGTGAGCATGATGATGTTAAGAACATGATGAACAAAGCTTGGCAGGAACCAATCAGGAAAAACCTGATGTATATATTTTTATTAGCAATCTGAAGATTTGAGAATGTTTTTCTTAAGAGCATCAATCAGAACTATTTAGAGCTGGTCTTGAGAATCTTTTGAAGAAAAGAGAGCTAACTGTTAAGTTGAGCAATTGAAGATGGAAGGTCAATATTATGGTAGAAGCTATGCTGACTCAAAAAGCTAAATTGGACTGGACAACTAAAGGCACACTGAAAGTCAGACTTCTTCGATGTTTCTCTAAAGGCATGAAGGAATTTAAATCTAGGAAGAGGCCTTCAAATGGAAGATCAATTCTTCTTGGTGGAACCAAGATATGATAATGAGAAAGTGACTAGTTGTTTCCAAATCTGAAATAACATTAAACTCTTGCGATGAGAGTTTTTGGAAGAATTTATGACAAAAAAGTCTAACAAATGAGATTCAAGAGTTTGCTAATCAGTCTGTTTTTTAAAGTTGAGGTTTAGAAAGTAATAATATAGGCAGATTGTTGTAAACCTTCATTTTTGGATGGTTTCTTCACTGGCTTCTTTAAAGGTACTTGGACTATTATCTAAAATGACCTCATAAAAGTTGCATGGAACTTGTTTGAATCGTGAGACTTTTAGAACATAGCAATCATACCTTTGCAATGCTGATTTCAAAATGCAAAAGCGTAGTGACTAGTTGTTTCTAAATCTGAAATAACATGAGACTCTCAGGATGAGAGTTCTTGGAAGGATTTACGATAGAAAAAGGCTAACAAATGAGACTTAAGAGTTTGCTTATCAGTTTGTTTTCTAAGGTCGAGGATCGAGGTATAGAAACTAATAATATAGGCTGATTATTGTAAAGCTTCATTTCTGGATGGTTTCTTGGCTGGCATCTTTAAAGGTATTTAGATGATTGTCAAAAATGATTCTATAAAAGATGCATGGAACTTATTTGAATTGCAAGGTTTTTGGAGAAGATCAATTATACCCTTGCCGTGCTGATTTCAAAAGGCAGAGGTGTGAAGTTAGTTCAGACTTCTTCCTTTGATAATTTTATCTAAAGTACTATGATGACATAATTTACTTTTATGATATAGTGGGTGCTGATGGGTTGAAAAATCAAAGAAAACCTGCTTTGATAGTGGGAAGGAATAGAAATGCTAATATCTTTCTCATCTACAAGATGATCTGGAAGGTCAAGAGGTGAAAAAGTATCAAGGTAGTGCAAGTTTCCATCTTAAGATGGATATTAGTATGGTTTATGATAGTGTAGACAAAGGATTCAATACTGGAGATGCTAATGAAAACGAATTTCCTGCAATAATGGATCATGTGGATACTAGAAAGCATCAAGATACCCTCTTTTTGAATATGCTGACTGGTGTAGTTGGGGAATTCTTCAATGTTAAATGTGGCTGGGGACCGGGGGACCCAGTCACCCTAAATTGTTTCATTATTGCAATGGGTTTTTCAAAAATAGATGATCTTGATTAAGGTTACTTCATGGCGCTGAAACCTCAGTATAGCTATGCAATTTGTATTCTGATGTTCATTTGTGATGTCCTGATTTTTGTGTAAGGCGACAGCGAAACCTTGAATAGCTTGGAGGAATTTAGATGCTTAGATGAAGCAATAAGCTGAGACTTAGAAAAGAGATGCTGAATCGTAATTGGTTTTTAGGATATGCTAGTAACAGAAGAGGCAAAGAACTTGAGATTCTTATTTGGGATAGGACACTATTTTGGAGTCCCTCTTTCACTCAAGATGTTTGACAAGAAAAGTTGTTCAAGCTTGGTGAAGCTAATTAAACCATGGTTCTATCATTTCATTTTAGTGGCCGGTAGATCTGTGTTTGTAAAATATGAGTGCTATATGGGTATCGGATGAGCAAGTTTCTATATCAAAATGGAATTATTCTTATTAAGTGGGTAAGGGGGTTGTTTGCTCCTTGAAATTGAAAGGTAGGTTTGGAAATAAAAAGATTAATAAAATGTTGAGTAGGCTGCTTTCAAAATTTTTGGAATTTCTATTCTATTCATAAGTCTTATCACATCACCAAACCCATTATGAATCTGGCAACATAGAACCACGTCTTTGTATTGAACAGGTTTAGGAAAATTATTTTAAAGGTGATATTTGGATTTGGACTGTCAGAGCATTTGCACCTTCATTTGGAAAAGATATTGCTAGCAAATCACTTTAATTATTACGGGATATTGCATCATGGTTGAAGGAAGCAACATCTCAAATCCCGGCTGGACGTTCCGCAGGACATTAGGATGGGCCCGATGGGGTACGATCCCGAGTGTTGGGATAGGACCTTCTCGCTATTGTCTCAGCATCCTAATTGGTATGTCTTGGGACATTCCCTATCCCAAGTGTTGGGATGGGGCGAGACGACGGCGCATCCTGTTCCATGGGTAAATCAGGATCACTTTGTCCCCATGATTTAAAACCTTAGAAGGAAGAGCCTATCATGGACGAAGCCTCCATCTTCAGATGAGATGGTTCCTAAGAGGTCCTTCTCTCAGCTTCATTGACCATTAATGAGGTCTAAAACTTGGTGAGAGTGCATCTACCATCGAACCCCTCCCAAAGATGAATTGTTCTGGGAATTAGAGAATGAAGGTCAGTTTTCAGTCACTTCTATTAGGAATGTCTTGAAGATATGGGCAAAGGGGTGGTTCATTGAAGTTCATTCATATGGCATAAGTGGAAAATTCTGAAGCATTTTGTTGCTGTTTGGAGAGCCTTTCATGGAAATTATTTAACTCAAAGGAAGCTTCAGGAGAGGGGATCGCCATGTAATCCGATTAGTACTCTGCTGGGCAGATTTTGAGTATTTAGATCACTGACTCTTCAATTTTGCATACAGTAAATGAATGCTGAAGGAGTTAAAATTGCATATAATATGGCAAAATGTACTGTTTATGTGCTGGTTTGGTGTGCTAGGAATGCGATGATATGTAAGATTCTTCTGAGGGAAAGTTACGCAAGATCAAAGGGTTGAGACTGATAGATAACTAGGTGAGGATGATGAGCAAAGCATTGTTGAAGGTGTGCCTCCTCTGTGGGAAGTTATGGGCAGATGGAAATAAAACAGGAGGAAATTCTTGGGAGACCATAGTTGAGTAAGGAAGAGATTTAACAGCACTGCTAAAGGCTTGGTTGTCCTGAGCTTTGTGGAACGTAATTTGCATAGTTATTCTATTTGTATTTTTGCTAAGTTTGCCACACTAGTTGGTACAGATGCATACCAATCCTACCATATCATACCGATATTGAATGGTATGTTGTACAGGGGGCATACTGGCATTCAGTATGCTGAACTGGCCTCCTTGCTAGGCATATGGATATTGTAGTAAGATGGTACCGGTCTGGGATTTGGTAATGAGATGGTGAATTTTATGTTGTGTGTATTACTAGTACATATGCTGCAAAATTTAATAAAACGAATACTTACTACTTGTTTTCTTACTTCTACGATATTTAGGTCCTTTTGATTTCTTTAAGCTTTTTCCTTGACTTTTCTTCAAATGTTATTTGGTATTTTTTCCCCTAATTTAACTTACACTCTTTTGAAATGCCAATGCTTGCATTTTCTCAACTGAGCTGGAGATATACACAAGATAGCTAGCTGAGTTGCTCAACATGCTTTTTATTCATTGCTGCAGGTTCCAGCTCGGGCAGCAGCAGCAGCTGCTGTTGCTCGTGCCCTTGCTGGGCTTCCCCCATATCAAAGGAGTATGCTTCGATCAAATTCCGGAGAATTGGTTTCAATCTATGGCAGCAGATCTCAAGATCAAGTTATAGAAGAGCTTGAGGAAGACTTCTATCAAGAGGTTCCGCTCTTCCAAACCACCATTGTTAGATGATTTTATTTCTAAACTAAGACTGTAGGGAGGCTAGCTTTGGATCCTAATATTTTACTTTGATGACTTGCTCCCCTCCACACCCCCTCCTCTCCCCCAACCTGGCCATATAACCTTTTTTTGTACTTGATGAGCTTATCTGCTTCAATTGGGAGAGGATGGATAGGTGGATTTGCAAGCAGAATCTGGGAAGCAAAGCATCTACGTTAAATAACATTCATAGTCATAAAATTATTGAAAACACATCATTTGATGGATAAGCTTTAAAAGAAATGCTCATTAATTGTTTTCAGGAAATGATAAATAGAAATTAGTACAATTGCAATATAGATGGTACATTTTGATGTAAATATGGTAACAAGAAAAGAAAACTGATCAAAGAAGGTGATGTAAACATTAACAATTGGATTTGGTAGTGAGAGTGGAAATGTAAGGCTGGTGTTGTGCAAAAGTTGAAAGGCTGGTGTTGTGCAAAAGTTGAATGTTTAAGTTAAAGCCACTAAACTATGGGAAAGATGTGTATAGGCAGTTGATTTCAATGGAATTGATGCAATGCTGTTTGAAAAGGTTTGCAATAAATGTTGCAAAAGAGGTGATGTATGTTGACATTCTCCATCCATCAGGTTTGCCGTACTGGCTGGTGCCAGTGCATACCAACTGTGCTATACCGGTATCAAACGGGTATGCGGTATACCAAATGTCGGTACACTGATCCGGCCCCCATACTGGATGTACCAACATGGTAAGTGGATGGTACTGGTATGGGATTGGGTATTGGGACGGTGAACGTTGATCCATCCAGTATTGGTATTTTGTTATGCTGCAATAATATAATGCTTGTTCAATGTTTTACTTTGTAGTGGTAGCAGAAAAAATTTCTTTTTTCTTGTTTGTAATTGTTGGAGATGTTAAGTGTTATATGTCCATTTGCAGGTAATTTTCTTTTACAGTTTTACTTTTCATTTTTTCGTTCATTTTTAGTGCAATCATCAACGTAAATTACAACATTTACCTCCATTTTTTAATGCATTCTACCCAGAACAATCTTAATTTTGGTGGTGAACCACAAACATTCAATTTTAGTTTTGCAAGATCTAGTGATGTGTACACATTTATATGCGACAAAATAGATCACCCTAGATTCTTAACAGAATCTTCTGTTGCTTTTGCTGACTTCTCTTAAATGATTTCATTCTTTTGTTAAAAATGCCACCCCTTTTTTTGTTGTAAACGTCCTATAATAATTTTCTGTTAGGTAGGCATAAGCACCTGTAGGTACCAGGGTTATTATAAGCAAAAGATGATCAAGTACTTATTGAACAAGTACCTTTAAGTATGATAAAGGGAGATCTGGTTGCCATGTTCGATAAAGTTTATAAATTATAATCTTTACGTAATGGGAAGTGAGTCATGGGCCCCAACTAAAAAGTACGTGAATAGTCTCAAGAATGTAATGATGATACCTCTCAATGGCCTTATTTAATGTGTGTGAGAGGACATGATTATTGAGGTAATTTGCTGTTTCAAAAGTCCAGGCTTTAAGGTTAGAGATGCTTCTGTACCATCAGAATGGAAGGACCTGATGGAAATTGCAGAATTAGTTATAGTCTTTAGCAATCAAGTATCTATGGCTGCAAAGACACGGATGATGATGCATGAGGACACAGGCCTAATTCTAAGTTTAAGCACAAAAAAAGGTGAGGGGGCATGACACCACATGATAGACTGAAAGATGTGGAGGACCTTAATTTATTAGATAAAAAGGGAATATCCATTTCTTTACTAACCTAGAATTTATAGTTTGATGGGCAAAAGATACATTGCGTAGACTTTAGTATGAATCTGCATTCAAACTTCAGATACAGAGATACAGCCAACAGAATAGTAGTTTAGTTAGATGAAAAATAAAATTGGTACAAAATATAGAAAGTTAGAGTGTAGATGGAAAGAGGGGAACACAAAGATGGTCCATTCGGAAATTCCAACTTTCAGTATGGACTTAGGCATTTATTGGACAAAGCATGAGGATAAGAGAAATTAATTGAGAATAGATCGACTGACTCTTAGTTTATAAATAACCACAGAATATATTAAATATGTGGAATTGGCTAATTTCTAGTCTTCTTAAAGGAAATAATGGATCCATGTTGGGAGATGGACGAGGATAGCTGTATAAGTTGCTGATGCTGACTCTTAGGGTTCTGTATTTTGTCATTCTCCTTTTTGATGGTTGCATTTTCTTGTACCCTGCTCTGAGGTGAAACTTTAGGTATATGGTCTTTTTTTTTCTTTTCTTTTGCTTGATGTTTCTTTTTATTCTTTACTTTGTTTCTCAAAGACAATCAAAGAAATCCTATGTTTAGGCACATTTCAATTCAATATTCTGCTTGTCAGGTTTTTGCATACTTGTAGAAGAGTTACATTTGTTTGTCCTTTCTTCTGCAATATCTCCATATGGTTTTTGTCATTTTTTAAAAAATCTTTTTTTAGCGACCACTCCCTCTGTGTATTGCATCAGTATGATATTTCATAGTTTTGTTACCCAATGAAGGAAATTACCTTGCCGACGTTGCTATTTGTGTTACCACTACACAATTTTTTAAAGTCAATTACCATAATCATCTGCTTGCAGGATTTTGATCCGGTGAGGCATGTTCTGGAAAACATTCCATCTGAAGAAAACAGTGCTACTTATTTTGATCAGAAGGTTAGAATATAGACTTATTCAGTTGAATACTCACACTTTAACCTTACTTTGCATTTCATCTATATGGCGTTACTGTTATTACTTGTCCATCAATTCTCCATGATGTGCATGGCATTATGTTGATATCTTACCTTTTTTGTCTAGGGGCCCTTTGATTTCCCTGTCAGAGCATTGAATTACTACTTTAGGTTTTTCTTCAAAAAAAAAAAAAAAAAAAAAAAAAAACACTTGTGTCTCAGTTAATATTTTGTAATTTTTCTTGTAGATTTAGTTGAATATGTTGTTATGATATATAAGGTGGTTGTTTAAGTAGTGAAGCATGCACCTCATTTTCCTTTAGTATTTATCTTTTCTTTTTTTTTCCCTCATATTCCAATATTTTGTGTTGTTCTTTGACATGTAACATGGTTACAAAGAACAAAACATTCATTATATTTGTTAAAGTCCTATCTTTCAAAATGTGTGAAGATGGTTTCATGATACAAGATCAGTCATTTGTTACTTTCTACAGTCTGTTCTTCGATTGGGCCAGCTTGATAGGATAGCAGAACAGTTGTCACGACATGTTATGGAGCATCATGAAGAGATGGGTATGTTTCTAATCTGGAAGCTAGAGCCAAGAATTGTCTGATTAATCTGATTGAGTGCCTGTTCATATGATTTTCATGTTTATTTCAGTTGCAAAAGACCCACCTTCAGAGGAATATTTTCTGCAAAATAAAGTCACATTATCGGTTAATTAGTTTATTTTATTTTGTGGTGATGTAAATTGTAAGCACCAAATGTATATATTTAATGTGCATTGCAGATTCTTCAATGTTGATTATCTTATGTAGTGTATATTTTATTCATAGAGAATCCTTTTTCTTGTATTAATAACTATTGTCTGGTGGTTATTCCTGGAAGCTGGAACAGTTTATTTGATATTCTGATTTATTCCCTGCATGATATTATGCATCTTGAGGTGAACCAACTAAATCCTGGGGTTTGTATCTTTGTCAGATATATAGTGGATCTTGAATAAGAATTTGTCTAGCATTGAAAGAATGCAAAACTAAAAGATGAATAAATTTTGCAGACAATGCATTTTTTAATACTTATGAGATATACATCGATTTGAAATTTCTAGGACATTCTGATTTAACAGTAAAGTGTTAACCATTCATGAATAAAATTTGCAGACATTGCATTTTTTTAATACTTATGAGATATACATCGATTTAAAATTTCTAGGACTTTCTGATTTAACAGTAAAGTGTTAACCATTCATGATGCTGGTTCCTCAGTCATTGGGTAAGCTTCAGTACTACTAAGGCGAATTAAATTTGTCCAACTAATTGTTGTGAACATTGGCATGATAAGTACATGATCCAAAACCAGAAAACCTTTATGATTTTATATTAATACGCACACATGTGGATGTATCATGTATGCTCCTCCTCTGTGTATGTATTACATCTGTGATTTTTCATTTATCAGCCTTGACTCACTAGAGAAATACTTTTGCATATCTTTTGAATATTTTCCTTTTTAGTATCTTATTAAAGGAGAAAAGGAGAAAATTAATTTGATTTGTTAATGTTGTTCCCGTATATAAGATATCTGGATTGCAGTCACCAAGCCAAGCAGGGTTATGATTTATGAATCTCTATCCTACAACATATGCAATAGATGGAGTGGGAAGAGGCTGGTAATCAATTGCCCCAGGGTGGGGGGGGTGTGTGGATATTCTGTAAGGAACTAGAGATAGAGGATGGGTGTGATGTTTCTCTCTTCTTTTGTTTTCTTTTTGATGGAGTCAAATTATTAAAAGTGATGCAAGAATAGTTTGGGGGTGCATAGGTTTGTAAGAGATGCTTAGGGGTGTGAGTAGGGACATGGGGCGGTTAAAGAGTGGAAGTTTTAAGAATGGAGCAGCATTGTGTGATTGAGAAGTTCTAAATAGTACATAAAGAGCGGGAGGATCTATATTATATCAAGGAATGCGGAACCATCCTGTTCGGGGCATACCAAGCCATACTGGCGTCGGACTGGGATGGTTCCAGGTTTCCAGCATTCAAAATGAGAAATTGGTGAAGGAGGGAGAGAGGGAGGAGGTAAGCATGGAAAAGAGGAAAAGAGAGTTGCCAACTTCATTTAAAATTTTCAAAATAAAAAAAGAGCTCTATCCAGGACCTCTGTTTCAAATGAAATGGGGTTTTGGAGGGTGGAGCCTTTCCTTCAACCCTCCATGACCCTCCCTGGCCCTCTGCAGCCCTCCGGCCCTTCGGCAGCCGTCCGCCACCCTCCATCTCCCCCCCTCTCTCTTTCTCATTCTTCCTCTACCACACCCTTTCTACCATGTTGGGCCATGCTTTGCGGGCTTCTGTTAGCCTTCTCCCTTCCTCTCTCCCCCTTTCCGAAGCACGGCCTCCGTCAGCCTTCTCCCTTCCTCTCTCCCCCTTTCCGAAGCACGGCCTCCATCAACCTTCTCCCTTCCTCTCTCGTGTCCTGTCTCCTTCTCACCCCCTCTATCTCTCTTTTTCTTTCCCCTGTTCTCCCTCTTCCCTGCCTTCTCTGCTGTGTCAGCACGGGCCCTGCACGGGATGGTATGGCAGCATACCGAATCGGGCCACTGGTCATCTTAGTATGGGCCCTGAGACCAGCACAGTGATCCTTGATGTATATTAAATTCTTCAAGCATACACTGCTTTAAGGGACTATGGCTGAATCATAACCAGCAAACTATGTAATCATCAATGTAACACAATGTAGCCTGCACCACCCTTTTTCCATGTGAATTACATGCCTAGCTAAAGCTGCTCCTATAATCTAATCAATGCTTGGAGGTTCTTGAGGCATACATCAACCCTCAAAATGCTTATGCAACTTAGATGTTGCAAGTAACTCTTTCTGACTACGTGATATAACTATAAAAAAATTGCATAGGAGTTTGTATGCAGTAAAATCTAATAGAAGTTATCTTAGAAAAGAAAGTAGGAAAGAAGGAAAAAACATATAAGTAGGAAACTATGCTTGTAGAAAGCATGGAAATATCCCAATTCACATGGTTATTAGGTTGGTTGGAGGCATAATTTGAACTATTTTCTGAAGAATTAGCAAAACATTTGTGCCAAATTCATATTAATACTATTAATATTTAAACATATAAGTTATCAGTGCATAAAATCTACTTTATAAAAATTCACATGTTTGTTCTGCACATGTTCTTTTAGCATAAGTACAATACATGACTTAGGTATAAATGAAGCAGAAATATATTTATGAATAGGATGTGTATGCATACGAGCACATATCTGGTCCTTTGTATGTACCTATGTTATTATAATGCTGACAATCATGCTGTATTTTGCTATTGTTTTGAGCAAGTATCTTTATTTTACTGCTTTAGAAATTGATGAATGCATTTTTAAATATGTAGTATCATTCCTTTTCTTCAATAATGCACTTTATTTTTGATATCATTAGTGTCACAATGTAGTGAACCCAAGAAGATGACTCCTATATCACCACTAAATTAACATGCACTTTGAATCTAATCCTTCTTGCTGTACTATAGCACATATTTATATTGTTGAATCTAGTGTATACTCTGTGTTTCTAAATATTGATATCTATTTATATTTGGGTTGATGGATCAAATTTTTTTCTATTTATATAGCATACAATTTACATTACCACATTAAGCTTCCATCCATTTTGTGCCCATTTGATGGACAGTTCGAAAAGCTCCTAGGTATTTTGTATGTGTGGATCCTCAAATTAAAGGGTCTATCATTGTTATGTATTTATTGGAGTAGGGTATCAATCCTACATTCCTACTAGTAGCTAATTTTTTTCTTTGGCGACACACTCAGACATGTAAAAAATAATATATGAGCTAGAATTCTATTGGTACAATTTGAGCTATTCAGATATAGCTTCCACAGAGTTGTTCATGATACACAACATTTAAAATTCCTAAAAATCAGAAGTTAAATGTTAGGAAGTTTCTTACCTTTGGATTAAGTAGTCATGAAATGAATGGTACAGATTGTGCTAGGTTGAACTTGTGCATGATGGGCCATCAAAACATGTATGGATGGAAATTCTTTGATTCTTGTAAACCAACATTTATGAGTTATGACAATTGATTTAACTTGCATAAAAAGATATTCATTTGTATTTCCATCTGATCTTTTAATAATAAACTCCAAAAGAAAATTATTTCATGGTTTTTAAGTGTTTTAAATGTTGTGGAACATGATCCATAAATTGGCACCTAGTTTCTAACGGCTCATCCTGTAATTGACAGTAGTTAGGCTCAAATTCTTTATGAAGAATTCTAGATTGTCTCTCTCTCTCTCTCTCTCTCTCTCACACACACACACACACACACACACACACACACACACACACAAAACAACACCCCCTTCTTTTTGTAGACACCACATGCTCATGTTGAAACCTGCATAAATGCTGGCATGTACATTACATGTGAATACATATGAATGCATATGCACAATTTTCATGCAGAAATATATGCTGGTACATGTACAGATATGTGACACATGAACATACTTTTAGATGCACACATTTTTAAGTATTACATAGTTGTGTTTTTGTGTACAACAGGGAAAAAGTCTCATGCGTACAAGTATATGTAAATGCATACTTACATTACATGCAGATATACAGAACATGCATAAATGTACATAGAGATTAAGCATATATATTTGCATGTATATTTCGGTGTATGGCTATGTATGGGACGGCTTAAATGTGCAGGAGGTATGTTTTTCAATCTGCTTATAATGTGTTTCTTTAATGGTCAGTGAAGGGGATGCAGTTGGTCATGGAGTTGGAGCAAGATTTGAAAGTTGCAAATGTCATCTGCAGGGTATGGTTAGTTAGCATAATGTTCTTAACACTGGGAATTACATTCTGTTGACTCAATCATTAAATACATTTTTACAATTCTTGCTTTGATGTTTTGAATAATTTAATTCTCCTTCTGTCCCCCCTCCCATGTAATTGTCATGGTCAAACTTGTAGAATGGGAGAAGACATATAGCCTCGTCAATGCAGGAGGTTTCAAGGGATCTTGTTGTCAACTCACATTCAAAAAAGAAACAAGCTCTATTGGTAACTATATTATCTACATCTTCATATTGCTTTGTTTGGTACTATTTTTTCTTGGATGGTGTTGAAAATTTGAACTATTTGCTTGTTAGTTCTATGTATAGTGTTTTACAAAGTATTATTGCTGTTACTTATCAGCAACATCCTGCCAAATTGATATGGATTATGCCCAACAAGCAACAAATATCTGTACTAGTTTCTTTTGACATCACGTGGTTACCTTATGTTTGAAACATAGCATCAGCTATTGCAAAGACATATTTTGATGTATGTTTCTATCTTAACTTACATAGGATTGCACTGAAAACACTTTTTCATTTTTATGATTCGCTTTATGAACTCATCTTCACGGCGCAGCACTTCCTATTATGGACTAAATCTTTAAAGAATGCCAGGATTTTCAAGCCCCTCACAGGTTTAATCCTTGTTTTCCTGTGTCTCCCTTATCATATTTAGACCTTTCTGTGTAACTTGATTTTTTCCCTATTATATTCATGGACCTCTTTTATTTATGTTGAACATGATGATGCCAATTGAATTCGCTTCTTATCGCCAATCTACTCATGCTTGCTGTAATATGCTGACTGGCTAGTCTTTTCCAGTGGCATAATATCCATAATTGTTAACCCTGGCTCAGCTTTATGAATCTCTGCTCACCAGTTATTCCTATTTAAGGATTCCCATAATGTTATTGCATGCTTTTCCATATTCTTTATTGCAACTTCTACCAATATTAGCTTAGGTCTTCTCCACTTCTCTGTAACTGTAACTCCAGCAAAGATCAGGGCACCTCTCCTTGCTATTTTCTCCTCTGATATTTGTTAAATTGCCCATGCCATTTCAGTTGTTTATCTTTTCCTTCTTTAATTAATGCAACTCCCTTTAGCACCTCTGCCATACTCAGTAGTCATTGTATCCATCCTAGTTTTACCTCACGTTTATCTCAACATTCTCATTCTTATCATATTTAACTTCTTTTCTTGGGCCTTCCTTGTTGCCCATTATTCTGAGCCTACAATGGTTATTGCCAAATTCATTGATATCATGTTAAATTGCAAATATAATATTTCTTCTGAGCAATTGTGATGGCATTAATTCCCACCAAGCTAAGAAAGAGAAACAATCAGAATGTTAATTGTCCTTTTTGGCTCAAATAATATCCCCTTGATCATCAAGTGAAAGCATGTATCAGTAAATCCTTTTCCTTCTTAAACTTTCTCTACATTCAATCTTCTCGTTGTTGATGGAAATAGATGTTTCAGCCGTTCTTGGTTGCGGTTGTCTCCAAATGAAATTCGTTTTCAAATGGGACTTAGCAATTATTGGCGGGGAACCTGTTTGATTTGTAATTTTTGCAGGGTTAAATGATGTGGAAGGATTGCATTATGCCTGCTGACCAATCCTGTTATGTTTCAGTGATGTGGTAAAACAGATTAAGTTCTTGTACCAAAAGAACTTTAGATAAGTATTTTGGTAAATTTGATTATAATAATTTAGAGGCCTCTTGAATTACGCTAAATGGACAAATGTGATGAATCCGGTATCATTTCTAGTCTATGAAAGAGATATCTCATGGTATTGTATTTCTGAAGGTAGATTATTAAATTTTGGTGTATAGGCCTTAGAATCCACATTGGGAGTTTTGTCAAATTTCTTTCAAATGGCATCTTGTTACACATATTTATTTTGATTGTTGAGACAAACTCTATATACTGACCATGCAACTGTATACAATTTATGATAAATACGAAAATATGATTGTTAGTGAGGACCAAGGTACGCCATATCATCCTAAGCTAGATGGTATAGGACGTATCATATCATATACCGATTCAGTACTGGCATGCGGTATGGGGGGTGTATCAACACTTGATATGCCGAACTAGCCCCTGTACTTGGCGTACTGGCATAGTACAGGGTGGCACCGGTATGGGTCCTGGTATCAAGACAGCTTACCATGGTGAGGACGCTCCACTAGTTCTTTGACCAGGCACCTTAAATAAACGTAGTCCATTTAATGCATATGGCATGTTTTAGTAAGGTGTACATGCAAGCATGCACGAATATATGCATATACTTTTGTATATGCATGAATATATTAATGCATGCGTGCATGTGCATGTGTATGCTTGGGTTTTGTGACTCATTTATACCCATTTATCTTGTTCCCTTCATGAATTGGCATGGTCCCTTTTTTCTTCTCCATGTCTATTCTTACTTTCCCCTCTCTCCTATCACAAGTATTTTGCTTTTTGCAATGCTTAAGGTAGTTTTTCCATGTGATTTTTCTCATGAATTTTTGATATTCCACCTAATTAACCTATGTTCTCATTAATAAACTTCAAGTCTGCAAGATCACTATTGTTTATCCAAATATTTTCTCAACTCTTTATACGGTAATGTGTGTCATGGACTCGAGTTGGAGATTGTAAGTCATTTACTGACATGGCATCTGATGTAGGGGTCTGCATTTTATGCTTTAATTTGGTTTAGGCCTACTTAAAATAGTTGACAGTGATTAAATTGAAGGGGTGACATGTATATGGTTAATATTTGGAGTTGTATGACCAAGTGAACTATATATTTGTGCATAATGCAGGACATGCTTCCGATTCTAGCAGAACTTCGTCGTGCAATAGACATGCAAATGGAACTTGAAGCACTAGTTGAAAATGGAAATTACTTTCAGGTAGGATTTCAATATATTTCTTTTTTTGTTCTATTTAAGCTTTTAGATGCTCAGCTCTTGCAGTTGTGCAGTTTTTGTGATGGAATTGTTTTCATTCTCTTGGCGATTTACTTGCCTCTTATGACAGGCATTTCAATTGTTACCAGAGTACTTGCAAGTTTTGGAGAATTATTCAGAACTTTCTGCTATTCAAGAAATGGGACGTGGTGTTGAGGTCAGTTTTTTGCTTCATTGAAGGAATTCATTACAAGATGTTTACTAAGACTCAAGCAATTTCTGTGCTTTTCCTCTCTACATAATTAAATCTTCATTTCCTTTGTTTTAAATTGGGAAACTAAATTTGGTATTACTTTTTTTTTTCTTATTTTTATATTAATTCCCTCTTTGTTTTCCTACTGTAAGATTATAATAGTTAGTCTTATTAATCTTATTATATCTGTAGGCTTGGTTTGCAAGGACAATCCAAAAACTAGATTCACACTTACTTGGAGTTTGCCAGATGTTCAAGGAGGAAAGCTACATAACTGTTAGTATTCTCATCTGTTGGCAAAGAAACTTATCATTCTTTTGTTTAAATGGGTGCTGCATCTAAAGTGTTGAGGTTCGATGGTATTCTATGATATATATGATTTACCACCCTTTTAGCTGCATTTGTGTGGACATTTCATCATCTCTTTATCTTATTTAGAGTAAAGCTGAACATATGTTGCCCTTACACGTCATCTTGCAGGAAGTTTGATTCATCTTATCATTTGTTAATAGTAAATTGTAGTATTATGTTTCTTTAATGAAGGCCACATATTCCTTTTATTTCAGTGTCTTCTTTCTTTATTTGTAAGAGCTGTAGTTACTCCTCTTTCTTTAACTGTTCATTTACTTCCTCCATGGTTATTGAATTGGCAATAGGATGTAGAAGCAAGAATGCTGAAACTTAGGAGAGGGGGGATTGGGGTTTGCATGGTGGGTTGGTCATCATAAGTATGCTTCGTTTGACTACAGCAACATAAAATGCTAGTAATTTGAGGTGCAGTCCTTTAAAAGAGCTAATACTTCAAAGTTTTGGAGCGCTTATTTTATAACTGTTGACTATATTAGTGTTATGAAATAGTTTAAGAATTGTACCCTTTTTTGGTGGTTGTTTTTGGTCATGCATAATCAGAAATTAATGCAACAAAATGGAAGTGCAAAATAGATTTCCCCCAGCATTGAAGTTTGTTGAAGGATAGACGTTGTAGCAATGGGCATGGAAGGTGCTAAACTACTTTCTTGAATTATAGAATAATGGATTTTGAAATCTAGGTTGCTCTTAAGACTAAAAGTTCTGTATGAATGAATTCGACTGACTCATAAATAAATCTTACTTGTCATTGGCAAATTAAGCTAAGGATTGACTTCACCTCCCTGTAAGTTTCTTATGATTTAAATGAAAAGTTATGCAATTGCATGACAAGTTTGGTGCTGATTATGTGACAAGTTAGCTTTAAATTGGTTTCTTTCGCTGTCCTGTATAAGTTGAAGTAACCTACAATATCAACTCAATTTATTGACAGAGTGTCAAGAGCCTTCTGTTCAGAGATTTTGCAATTTACCTGTCTCATTTGTGAAATTTGGTTAAAATGAAGGCTGCACTTTAAAACTCTGTTTTTTTTTAAAAAAAAAAAAAATGAAATCACATTCAGTGTGTACTCCTGGTCGGCAGTGTTCCTCTAAGAAGTATCGCTTTGCTCCTGTCAGTAGGGCCACCAATAAGTTTTAACTGTTATTTAAACAAATTTAGTTATCTAATTCATCTAATCATCTATTTATATACTTTTGCTTATCAGGAGCAAGATTGCATGTTTCCAAATTCCAATGATCATTCTCCTGCCCCTGTTCTTTTCTCACCACATGCATCCTTAGAGCTCACAAACATCACCTAGCTATGCGGTATGCCCCGAACTGGGTGATATAGGGCGGTACAGCAAACTATGATAGCAGTTTATAAGACAATGTGCCTTACCTTTCTTTGGCATATTTTTTTGTAAGTGTGCAGCACCATATTCATATGCTTGAATTTGAATGATTACATACAAAATCAAGGAGTACTATTGCATAACGTAAATATTTACATTAATATTTATATATAGATGTAAACTTATGATCAAGGTATGCTGAACCGGTACCGTCGGTCATTTCGGCCGGCCAACGGTACGGTTCGGTATGGTTTCATACCGTACCGAACCGATGACCTGAACCGGAAGAAAAAAAGAGAGAAATAGAGGGAGAGAAAGAGGAAGAAAAAAAAAGAGGGAGGGGAAGGAGTCGGCGGGGCCGCCAGATGGCCTCCGACTGGCCGCGTGGCCGTCGGAGGGCACAGTCCACGCGTGCGGCGCTGCAGACGTGAAACAGGGGCATCGTCCCTGTTTCGCAAATTTTTTTAAAAAACATGATTTTAAGTGAAGTGGCAAACGATTTGCCGGCTTCGTGATTTTTATTTTTTTTTAAAAAAAATTCTTAAATCGGCAACCCAGTTACCGACTTCATAAGTTTAAAACAAAAAAAAAGAAAAAAATCGAAACAGACGTCGTCTGTTTCAAAAAAGAAGGGGCGGAGCCGCGGAGGGACTCCGCCCGCTCGACCTTCCTCAGGCCGTCGGCGTCGGCTCGCCGGCCATCGGGAGCCTCACAACTGAGGCACCGTCCATCCGGTAGGTTCCCCGTCCCCTCTCTGAGGCTCTCTCTTTTTTGCTCTCTTGAAAGTCCTATCGGGCGATATGGGGTTCGAAAGCCCTCCGACGGCCGCAGTCGGTCACCGCCGGCCTCCGGCGGCTCCCACCTTCCTCTTCTCCCCTTTCTCTCTTTCTCACTTTCTGTTCTTTTTTCTTCGATACCGCCGGTGTACCGATTTTACCGGCCGAATGTGCCGGTTCCCCACCGGTCCGATACAAGATGGGGTGTACCGGCCGGTTCGGCACGGTATGGCAAACCTTGCTTATGATAAAGAAAACAAGATTATCTAAAAAAATACGATCAGAAAATTGCATGGTAAGCATTGTTGCTTCTAGCTATGGACAATATGCTGATGCATATTTGATCAATTGTGTTTGATAACAAAAAAGATCACAGCAGCACATTTACCATATGTATTTGTTTGACTATTTGATGGACAAATAAATTTATAATAATACGGGATTATAAATAATTCACTACAATATTGTTTGATATAAAAAATCAGGAAGAATCAGATATTTTTTTTGTTCAAGCATGTAGGTCATTGTAAGTGCATGTTAGTTCAAAAATTCTTTATGTAGTTTTGACGTCTTAGCACTCTTTTGATGCACTGTACATAACGGAGTTATATTCCTAGTGGATGTAACCTTCTCTCAGTCTGATAGATAAGTTGGTAGTGGTAGTTGATCCTATGGTCTCAAGTCCTGGTGGGATGTACTGTGGGACACCAGGATGGGTTATTGTCTTGAGTGTCGGGGTAGGACTGACCTGCCATTGTCCCAACATCCTGATGGCATGTCTTGAGACATTCCCTATATCACGTGTCGGGATGGACCGGGATAGTAGTGCATGCTGTTTCATGGGCAAACTAGGACAACCCCGTCCTATGGAATTAAAATCTTGGTTGATCCTATATCATATCATGTGCCCAAGGGTTCTCAATTATACCGACACCAAAAAGGAGGAGCTTTATAGGATAGAGGCCATATTAACATATCTGCATAAGTCCTTACTTCCAAATGTTGTGTTTGAAATTTCTTGAAGGGTCCAATTACTTGCTATGATTATGTGGGTCTCTGCTACATTCCTACATCAACGATATTTTGATCTTGGTCGTTCATCTGAACTTTCCAGCTTACCAAGCGTGAACTTTAGTTCTTGTTGCTCAAGAGGCATGTATCATTTGTTTTTGTTTGAAATCTTGAAAATATAATTCTATGTAGGCAGTTGATGCTTATGCATTGATGGGGGACGTTGCTGGGCTTGCTGAAAAAATACAGAGTTTTTATATGCAAGAAGTTCTCTCTGGAACACATTCTGTACTGAAAGATATGGTGCAAGAGGTAATTTGGTTTTGACTCAGCCCTATTTTACAAGTTTTGCCGTTTCAGTTCACTGATCAATTTTGGATGCTAATTTTCTAGTATGTATGCTTCAATACGAGAGAAAATTTGAGGTATTTAAACTAGGTATTCTATTTTAGGATCTTGATTAAACATGTGATTTATCGGGGCATTATATGAAAGTCCCTGAGGATGCAATGTTCTGCCTCTTCTGGTGCTTATGTGCTTTTGTAAATCAAAGTGCTAAATTCTTAATCATGATTTGTTTCATATGTGTTCTGATCATTAAATTATTAATGTGTAGAATTTGACATTAGGAATCTGCAAAGCCATGTACATTTTAAGGCACTGCTATGTCAGTGACTTGATTATATTCACGAAAATCACTCACTTTTCCCAATTCCTTGAATTTATGAAGCTTGTCACCTTCTGCTAATTATGAGTTGTAACTCTCATGCTCTATTAGAGTATTTGTTTTGTCAGCTGCTTGTTGCTTGCTTTGTGTTTCCTTTAGTAATTGATGCAACCTAACGTTGAAGTGAGGTAGGTAATCCATGCATAGTCTATTTTTCTTTTAATAAATGAAAGAGCGAATGCTAAAATAATGTGAAGGAATGTTCTTTTTTTTTTTTCCCTTCATATGCTCCCTATTTCCTTGGTTTATATGTTTGTTTATGGTAGTTAAATTTCATCCTTTATGCTCAACCATCTTTACAAAGTTGGTTTAATGGGTCCAGCTCTTAGCTTGACCTCTCCAAATTTTTCTAGATTCTTGGTAAGGCAACTATGAACTAGAGAGTGGCCTTCCATGGAACTCTTAAATAAGATCTGCAGAATGAGTATAGGGTATCATAGTATGATATGCATTTGGTAGTTTGAACCAACACTGGCTCATGACACCTTTCTCTCACTTCGAGCCTTGCTTTTGCTTGAAATTGGGCGGTTGGGGTTGGTATAGGTGGTAGGGGTGCAGTTATGCTTGGTTTGGACTTTGGACCAATTCGGCTCATATGCCAAACTGGACCTAGGAATTGCATCGATTTGGCATTGGTATGGTATGGTAAACCCTGATATTGGCGGTTCAGATGGTTCTGTAGTCCTTGCTCTGAAATCTGAATGCCAGTTGGTGGGTAGGAAGATCTGCCTTATTAATTATGCAATTTAAGTTTGCAAAACCAGGGAGCAACCCTTCTAAGTTTCTACAGACGTAGAAAGCATCCATATTCCATGGAAAGATAAAGGAGGCAAGGTTTGATAAGGAACCCTATTTGTTTATCGGACAAAATCTATTTGCCAAATAGTTCAATATGATCTTCAAATGGCATACCATACAAATACAAACATCCCTTAAGGCATTTAATTAGGGTAAGCACTGCAGCTCTAATGTTGCCATTAGCTGTATCTAATGAATCTGCCTTGTCTTTTGCAATCTGTCTAAGACAAATTGTTTCAAGTTGTCTTTTGCTTCATGTGCCCAAGCAATCTCAGATCCTTTATTCAACTCCCCATCATTTTTTTTCCTCGGTCGATCTTGTAGCATTTCATTGTGATCTTCTTTTGATTTCTTCCCTTATTACTGTTTTTGAACTATGAAGATATCTCCCAACGTTTCCAATTTTCAGATTTTTTTTACCATATATGTGCATTCCGTGGTGGCAAACATTCTATGAACCATACATTACATATTTCCACCATGCTTGTAATTATTATTTCTTTTTTTTTTGTGATTTTTCTTATTTGATGCATTTTAACTTCAAAGCATATTTCTGGTTGTTCATATTTCAAATGCAACATCAATTAAACTTGACAGATTTTTTTTGCATATTTCGAAACTGGTACTCCGGTTTTGGGCTGTACTGGGGGTACGAGGCAGTTCTACTTGGTTCGGACCCATATAGATCGATTTGACTCATATTACCGAACTGAAACTGGCAACCATACTGTACCTTGCCGGTATAATATGGTAAAGTTGGTACAGGTCAGTAAGGTAGACTGAAAAAAATTTTTCAACTTTCTTAGAGAATTTTCCATGTAGCACATAAATATTTGCTCCTGCGAAAATAAAACTTGTTTAGTGGGTACTAGATCATTATCTTTATTTGCGTTTCCAGTTCTCTCAGTGTCCTCAAAATTGAACTTCATAATTTCAGTAGTGATACAGCCAAACTTTAAGATCTACAAAACTGAGATCTAGCCTATCCTTGAAATTGAACTTCATATATCTGATGATCTATTCTGCATTTTGTCCACCCGACTCTAGGGTGTTAAATGACATGATAAACTTGCTTTATCTAACATGTAGATTGTTTTGTAAGGTAGTTGTTTTAAACCTGACGTCTATTTGAAAATTTTTTGTCAGAATTTCAAAGAACCATAGAAGAAGTTAATAATTGCATGGACATTAAACATAATGCTTATAAGTTGTTAAATGTTTAATTTTTTATTGTTCTTTATGCAGCAGTATGAAACAATCATTATATTCAGTAAGTTGCACTTAGAATAAATTCTTTAATTGTTGGTGTTGTTAGCTGGACAACTTCATTTTCTTAACATTATAGAGAATCCAGTTTGAAATTTAGCATTTACTAGAAACATTAAACACTGCCACATTTCTCTCTGTCTAGCTTGTATTTTTCTAATCTTCCTTTTGGTCTTTTGTTTCTTCTTCTTCTTCTGCTGCTGCTTTTTTCAATCCCCTCTTAGGCTTTTTGAACTATTGTTAATAGAATTGTTAGGTGATCTTTGTATTTCTCCTTTTTTTCTTGTATGGCATATTGTTCTTTTTTATTAATAATTTCTAATGACTAATTACCATGGCAGGAAATTGGAAATACCATGCAGAGAAGTAGGTGCGTCTTTGAATACCTGATTCTCTTCTTTTTCCCATATGCCTATTAAAAAAATACAAATTATGGAATTAGTTTTACGACTGGGTGATATCCTTTTCAACTGTCCGTTGCGTTGTTATTTTTCAGTTGTCTTCAGTATTTTTTTTTTAATTTTATATCTGACTGGAAGTAATCCTTGTAAACTTGTATGGTTGATGATAAATATAATATTGCTGAGTTGGTTAGTTTCAGAAACTGATTGGGTTGATTCTAGCGATATTCAAGCAGTTCGCTTCCATGACTGTGTAGATGCTAATCTATTGTGACAATATGCCAAGTTTGAAGGCATAATTTAAACTTTTGGTATGATATTAAGCTTTTCCTTGAAGACTTTAGGTGTGAGTTTGCAATTGTATGCTTATGTGATGCAGCAAGATTTTATTTTTTTTATCTTCATTTGTTTTTTGCATCAGGATTCATGATAAGCAAATTGTATTATTTGGCCAGTATTGTGTATCAACTATCAACCATTACTAGATGTGTATCAACTATCAGCCATTACTAGTATTATGGATCTATGTCACTTTGATTTAATGAAATGTTGAATGATGGTTGAATTATCTCTCAAAGTCACTTTAGGTAATTTAGTTAATACATCTTATTTCTAAATTTAATCTTTATGTTTTTATTGAAGTTTCTTGGATTTCTTTTATAATTCTTTAGAAGTAGAGGTTTTCTAATCTATATGTAGATTCAAACTTCATTATTTTGTGTATAATTTTTAATTCTGTATTTCTTTTATCATTTTATTGATCTTGCCTTTACTCATCATCAAGGTTTATCATATTGGACCGAACTTGATGGTATGGGGCATACTATACTGTATCGGTTTGGTACTTGAATGCAGTATAGGGGTGTACTGACACTCGGTATGCTGAACCAGCCCCATACCGGACACAGTATTTGATTGGCACCGGTACGGGCCTGGTACGGAGATGGCGAATCTTGCTCATCATTGAGGCTTGCCATTGGTAGATGAAAGATTGAAGTACCAGTTGTATTGGTTCATACTGGCTGTGTTGGATTGTTATGGTAAGAAACAAATATTAGTATGTCTCCCAGATTGGTATTGTACCAACACGTTATTTCACCTCTATGTTGTTGTGCTGGCACCAAGAGGTGTACTATGTCAGTATGGTTACCATACTGCTTGAATGATATACTGGTACATGTACCAGTACGAAGACCCTTGTGTGGAAGATTTGGACTGCAACAGTTTCAAATTTTAATGATCTATTGAAGATCTCTCACTATTCTGCTCAAGGTTTCACAATGATTTTTACCACATCTTTCCTCACCTTTCAATTACTTTTATATATATTTTCTGGTTGATTGTTAAGATGTTTATGATTTCTAAAGTTTAACAGCCATTAAGATTAAGTGAAAACAAAAGGTTAAATAAAGCTCCTTAGTTGTTTTCTAGTGGGGATAGATAGGAGAAATAAAATTCTCTAGGTTTTTGGGCTAAATATGTTGATCAATAGTTGATTTACAAGCAAAAATTAACAAATGTAGAGAAGACAACAGTCGAAAGCAAGGTTCGCTGTACCGGTACCGTACCGTACCGACACACGATATGCCTGGCGTACCGGTCCGGTACTAGTACACTATTTTTTTCAATTTTCGAATTTTTTTTTTGGATTTTTGAAGTTAATAATTGGTAAATACAACTTCAATATGGCATTATATTGTATATTATTGACATATTTGGATTCAATTTGGAGTTAGATTGCGGTACAAAGACTCTTAATAGCCACATGTTGCAATCGAATCAGTTTCATGCAGAAGAAAATGGGTTTGGAAGATTCAGAACACATCATAAAGCCCTCAACCATTTAACTTGATTAAAATTAGGGTGGTAAAACACCTGAACTCTCTCCTATTTGACTTATTTATGAAAAGCCTTGCTCCAATTGTGATCCTATATGATATCGCATATAACAGTTTAAGCTTCCAGCATCACAACATTATGCAACCAGAAGTTATTCAATTTTATGATTCCACCATAAGAATTTTTTTATTAACTCTGAGACATATATACCACTACTAGCATCACAAGATTTATGATATTGATACAATCAGATATTATTCAATTTTATGATGCCATTTTGAGTTACTAATTGGAATATTAGATATCGCCCATGCTTCTTTTTTAATCATAAATGCTGAGTATTGTGTGATTATAATACTGAGATTTTTATTTTAAAATCTTGTTGAGGCCTCTAAACTATCTGTTACAACTGCGATTAATTATTGTGGAAACGAATACTTGAAACGGTACGAATGCACAGGGTTAAATGAGCAAGGAGTCATGGTACCAAACAGGGAGAAGGGTAATGGTAAATGCTTAGTAATTGTTGGGGCGGGGAACCTCTATTACTATCTATCAGAGGTTCAAAATTTTCTTTCAGGTTCCTCTCAAGTTCTCAGAATGCTTCCCTAGGCATTTTCATCTGTTTGGTGATGAAAAACCAAATCAAATTCATCTTACGAGTTGGATTCCGATGAACTAATACATGGTACAAGCTTTACAATCTCGGTACCGGATCTTATACTGTACCATTCTATTATAATACCGATATATATTTCAATTTGGTACAAAACAACATACCAAATATTGGTATAATATGAAATAACATATCAATATGATATAATACATCATATTGGATACTACAAAACAGATGGTATAACAGATATGATAGAGAAAGAGAGAGAGAGAGAGATGTGCTTGAGGTTTCATTTTATTTCAGATACTAAGAAAATAACACAAGATTCTCATCAAACTGAGCCACCTTCCCCCCCTTTCCCATGGGCGGTACGGTTCGGTTCACCCTGAACCGATCCAGAACCGAGCCGTACCGCCGGTTCCGGGCGGTATGGGCCCGAACCGCCCGGTTCGGGGTCTTTTTCCGAAAAAAAGGCCCGAACCGGACCGGTAAGGGACCGGTCCGGCTCGGTATGCCCCGTACCGGGCGGTTCGGCCCGGTACGGCGAACCATGGTCGAAAGAACATAGAATAGGGAAGAAGGGACCAGGGGTTAGGGGATACCAAAAATCTTTTTCTTCCATTCAAATAATCGACATGACATGTCTTTTAGTGGCCTTCTGTAGGGCCCCTTTATAGGTTTTCTTGGCTTATTTTACAATTTATCTGGGACACTAAACAACAGGTAGCCAACCTCTATATGGACGGTTGAAAGTTTATCCTAAAATACAAAATTTAGAATCTCACAGAATCCTTTATGAGAGTCAGTTGAAGCAACTAAAGTTCAAATCCTTACAACCTTATGGTTTATTCAGCTCAGCGTGTACCTAAAGCAGGATTCTTGCGTAGCAATCCTGCTTAAAATAGGACTCAATAACCAACTATAAGATTTACCTAAATAAAAGATTTAAGATACAAAAGAATCTAATATTGAAGTAGATTTTTAATTTTCATTCTGCAGCAGAATGCACATATGTTTTCTTTGCTTTAGTGGCAAAAGAATTGTTATAGTCAATGTAATACTATTAAGTGAATTTTGTGACTGTTTGAATGAATATTTTCCCCTTACTGGAGTCACCCATAACAAGTTTTGACTTCATACACCCATCTATAGTTGCTAAGAATCTTTGCTATGAGGATGGGTACAATATACCATATATTTTCTGTTGTGGAATGCTAGGCTCTTGGACCTTAAATGCTTGCTGCTGCAAATGTTGGCCTACCACACACTTTTTATCCAGGGTGAGTTTAATTTAATGCAAAAATAGGCTAAAGCAGGGAATGGCACATCTGCTCTAAAATGAACCATTGCAGTGGACATGGTGTGAGCACTTTGATGACCTTGTTGTGAGTTAGGGTGAGATAGTATGATTTTGATGATGGGTTGACAGGATTAATGCTGAAAATACGTATAAAAGAGAATCAACCAAGGATTTACGAAGGGTTTGAAGAATGAAGTTGGTTTGGCACTTGCAGATGAATAGACTTAAATAAGCTGGATTGTTGAACAAGTTATGCAAAAGCAAGTAGCATGAAGGATTAAAGCTTAGAAGGGAAGGTGAAAGGACAAGATTAGGCAACACTAATCTTGAAGACAGCGAGACAGATTCATGCAATGTGAGACTTGGTAAATTTGGAAGACATATGAAGGTCAGTATTTGGAGAAAACATTGAAAGTAGTTATGAGACTGCCCTCAAATGATTTGAAAGGGCGACTAGGGTGCTTGAGGAGGGGATGGTACCTAATGCTAACTCTTGTCTTATGATGTCAGATTTAAAGGAGAGCACAGTTACCAAATTGGCATAAAAAAAAAAAAAAAAGAGAAAAAAGAAATGACTCAAGGACTAAAACATATTATATAGTCGTGATTTGCAAAAGTTCTGTAAATTGTAGACAAATCAGTAAATATGTCCATGGGAGCAAGCATATTTAGTTATTAGATCAATTAATTCAATAGGCTACAATTTACAACAATTAATGCATAAGAACATGTTGATTTGAACTTATAAAAGGGATCATATGGTAAAAACAGGTCTGAAATAATGAAATTCTTATTGATTTGGGATCAGCATTAAATGAGAAAGTTTCTTATTATCCTAAATTACGGCAAGGTCTTTATTGAAAAATTTTCCTTTTGTGTAAAACCTTAATGCCATTGTCTTTAATTTTTCATCCATTGAGATGCTATCTTTTTTTTTTTAACCTAAGATATCCTGACAGTGTTTTCTCTACTTCTCTTTAATTAGAGAAAATGTTGCTGGATATAAATTATGTCCTTTAGAATCTTTCATATCTTGTAAATGTAGATATAGTTGTCCATAGTGCATTTTCACTTGTATGCAATTGTATCGAAGAGACACCTGCTATCATCTATGCATTTTATTGTCTTGTTTATGGTCATAATTCTGATATGTATCGGCATTTGTGTTCCTTTTTTTCTTACTGTCATTTCTCTCTCTGTCTGAAATTAATCCACCATGGATTAGAATGTTGGCATTTTTGCGGCAATGAGCAGCCTCTGGTTGAACATGAGTATTTCCTTTATTCTCTTCTATTACTAATCCTTTTCTTCTTCAGACTGACTTACAGTGATCTCTGTGTTCAAATCCCTGAGTCCAAATTTCGACAATGTTTGTTGAAAACCTTGGATACCCTATTTAAGTTGATGTGTTCATATTATTCTATCATGAGCTTTCGGCCGGAAGAAAAGATAAGCAAATTAGGTTCATCCTTTACGGTAATTACTTCTTTTTGCAGTTTTATTAATGGTGTCATAACATTTTTCACTCAAAATGTTACAATTACATTAGAATTTTTTTAATTACTTGAATGATTTATATTGGTGCCTTTATCTTTTCTTTCCTTGTTTGACATGGTGCAGTCCTTTTTTTGTATGGTATTTTACTAGCTTATTACATTTTGGATCTTTTGTATCTAGTCTTGGTGCTATTCCTGCATTTGGCTTCATGTAAAGCCTACAATTGTTCAATAGTCTTTCGGTGGATGCTTACTGAGGATAGTTATTACTGCTAGGAGTCAACCGTATTGCATCTATTTGGGACCATTTTATATGTTATTTTTCACCATGTATTCACATGAAATCCTAACCCTCCATCGAAGCTTGTTTTTTTGTGTCCCTCACCACAAGTTTGAAAATTCATGCAAACTGGTTTTACCACTGTGGTTTCAACCTTCGGTTGCACGGAGGTTTTGATTTTGAACCTTGGAAGGTGGTTCCCAGATGGTTGTTTAATATAATTCATAGGTGGTTCCCTCCTGTTGTTTTCGGTGGAAGAAAGAGAGAAGGAACCATGATAAAGTTTATTAGCATATTGATTCCCATGAATTTGATAAGAATAACACTGCTACTACTGAATTTCTGGAAAGTCCAGCTAAAATGACTGGTTTCTAACATGTACAAAGAAAACCTTGAACACAGAGACTTGTTCTTTTGCATTTTGTTATTTGATAAGATGAGTCTTAAATGATATATGATTCTACACAAACTTCAAATATGGTATCTGTAACATGTGAAACTTTAACATGTTGTTGGACTAATTGGTAATTTATTAGCAGTATCTGATTTTACTTAAATTATTCTTTCTAGAACTGTTGGTCATCCTCAAAAGTTGATATGTATCCATGTTGCTGAACGTTATGCCCATGGACCAGTATTTCAGAAAGTTTATTTTGGACTTCACAGCTAAATGCAATGTGATCATGTGCACAAAATGCAAGTTGGTACTATGTGCCACTGCCATCAAATTTATTGTCTTTCTTTTTTTTTTTTCCTTTTTTTTTAAGGGGACATCAAGTTTATTATCAAGGATATTAATACATTAGCGATGAAGCCTTACCTTAGTGTATTAGAGCTATACTGGATTTTATTATTCTGTAATGCGATTTTCTTACTATTGCACTGACTTTTTCCTCCAGGATTTTGAACCCCAAGCACTAAACAATGAGTTGAAGAAAAGTAACACATCTCAGTGCTCAGAAGGAATTGGAGTTGATTCGGAGTCACGGGTATCAAGCAATTCAGGTGTACAGAATGAATTTAAATCTGAATCCGTGCCAAAAATGGAAGACTTTGATTCAACAAATAGTTCATCTGTTGTTGGTGTAACTGAAAATCTGGGATCAAGATCTTCAACTGCTTGTGCATCATCTACGAGACAAGCAATGTGGAAACTGCTATGTCCAGAAGTGATTCTCCATTTTATCAGCTGAGAAAAGATACCACTGCATTGGTTGCACACACATTAGAGAGAGGGCGAAAAAATCTATGGCAACTTATAACAAGTCGTTTATCTGTCTTGCTTTCTTGTTCAGCTGTCTCCTCAACTAGCAATTACCAATTTCTGAGGAACTATGAAGATCTTAACATATTTATTTTGGCTGGTGAAGCATTCTGTGGAGTGGAAGCTGCTGAGTTCAGGCAAAAATTGAAAGTTGTTTGTGAAAATTATGTTGCAGCCTTTCACCGTCAAAATGTTTATGTATGTACCACTTCCATTCATCTTATATATATATATATATTCCCCCCCTCTTTATTGGAAGGTTCTACCTCTTAATCGAATAAATTGAAACTCTCCCTTCATTGAGTACCAGAAACTAAACCTGCACTTGATATTATGTGCATTTATTCTTAGTCATGCACAATTGCACAATTTTCTCCTCTATAAGAACTTGTGTCGTTTCCTTTTGCTTGCTTTGGTGTATCTGTTTCCTGTTTTCCTTTGTTTTTTTCTTTGTTTTCCTCTCTCTTTTTCTTTCTTTTTTTTCTTTTTTTTTTTTTTTGGTGTTTCCAGATCTTTGGAAACATGTCCTGATTTTGTTTCTTTATTAATTTCTCAGATAATTGCTGATCATTTTTCATGTTAAAGAAAGTATAGCATCTAGTGTGCTGTAAATATACACTATAGCACTTGCATTTATGCGCAAGATGTGCACCCGCATGTGAACACTCCCATACATGGATATATACATGCATATGTGCATGCGTCTGCCATGCATATGTCTTGGCATAACCTTGATGACAATGTTTACATGAGTTCCTCGAACTCATTGAAGATGTATATCGTTAAACAAATATACTTAAAACCTCACCAGACTATCTTACTGGATCATCACTGAACTCTGATCACTGTCAGATGGAAGACCACCAACAGCGTCGCGGAAACTGGAGTGGATCATAATGTTTTGATTCAGTTTGACCACCACCATTCTTCCATATTCCAGTCATTCTTTAGGTGGCATGTTGTGCTAAGTCGGGCTAAAATTATAGTAAATTTTGATGTTGTAAGATCCTTATTCTACATTAACTTTTACACATATAGAGGCAAACTCATTATGTCTGCTGAAAAGTTTCATTGTATCGATTTAATATTACAGTCCAAATTTATTCATGCTAGCTTGGGGCTGATTATCTCTCTCTTCTCTCTCTCTCTCTCATATCTTATTCAAGCACAAATTGAGGACAAAGTGACTGAGAATCATTTGAGATGGTAGGGGCATGAACAACAAAGATATGAGAGGGCTATGATAAGTTGGGCATTTAGTTTATGTTGAAACAGAAGGATTGCAAGACCTAAGGTAACATGGATGTAGGTTGTCAGAAAAAATGGAAAGGCTTAAAATAACACAAGAACTGACCTTTGAATAGGAATACTTGGTGAATGAGAATCCATAAACACAGCATCAAATAGTTGGGAGTTTCTGGACCAAGGTTTTAAATACTGGCAGGACTTGGTGAATGAGTCTCCTGCTGCACTGCCTCAGCCACAGGCTATTAGCATTGGATCCTGGGGCCCTCCTCTATGCCACGCGTATTCAGAAAAGCATTTCCTAGTCACAAGAGGATATTGAAATGTTTCATCAAGTAATTGAGGCACATATTCAGAAAAGCATTTCCTAGTAATAAAAGGAGAAATTGGAACATTTCATCAAGCAGTTGAGGTACATATTTAGAAAATCATTTCCTAGTAACAAGAGGAGAAGCTGTAGTGGAAGAAAATGCACCGTATCACCAATCTTAACCAAAGTAGAACCATCAACAGAAGCATGAGGACCTAGAGACAGAGGGAGAGAGGGTTAGTTTTAGAGAAAAGAAAGTAGGTATTGTGGGAGACTATAAAGAAGAGAGGAGGAAGCAGGAGGAGAGTACCAAGGGCGATGGTGGTATATCTGATGTGGTTGTGAGCCAGGCATCAGGGCACACCAACTCAAGAAGATGGCACTCGTAGGTGCAGAGGGGGAAGAGATGCCAGCAAGCCTCCATCTCAATCTCCCTTGGTAACCCTCCTGTCCCCTTACTTTATTCCATTCTAATGGCAATGTTTTAGAACATGGATGTGGGGAGCCATGAGAGCTGGTGATTTCTGGATAGGAGGCTGTGAGTGAGGAGAGTGGGAGAGAAGCAAGAGGGTGGCTTGGATTTAGGGGTAAACTTCGTATATATATTAGGGCTTGGGCGATGGGGACTGTTGATGTTTGGTTGGATGATTCAGAGGTGTTAGGATTAAAAGAGTTGAGGGAGCTGATTCCATTTAGTCCCACATGCGCTATTTAACAGAAAGTTCCTTGCTTTAAAATGATTCCTCATGTCGAGCATGATATCAAGAGCTTTTAAGTTGTGGGGTTTAGATCTTGGTTAATGGTTGGTTGGAGTGCGACTGGTGCATCAGGTTGGCTCACCCATTCTAAGTAAGATGGTATATATGCAGGTTTGTTCAATTTAAGCTGTTTTCTTTTTTTTTTCTTTTGTTTTTTTAATAACTTAAACCGGATTTGAACCAATTTTTCCGGTTTCAAAAAATTCCAAACCAAAACTAGATAGAATGTGGAAAATCCTGATCCAAACTAAACCAAAATAACTGGATCGGGTTGGTTATGTGGTTTGGCCGATTTTGTTGCACACCCCTAGGTGGGATGAGAGGGCATCCCATCATCTGAGTGTAGACGGGGCATCTACTATCCTATGTATTGGGACATGGGGCATCCTGCAGCATGGAAAAACTGGGATGACTCCATTTTAGGGGTTTAAAACCTTGGTTGGGATAGGGCTAGATGATTATACTTATGGTTATAGCTCAAATATTATGGACATGTAGATTATCATTAACCAAACAATAAAATGATATATAGACATGTTTTCAAATAAATAAATAAATATATATATATATATAAGCCAAAGACCCTGAAGAATGCATTAATATGTAAAACTTGTTCATCATGTGTTATGCATCTATGGAAGTATTGATGGCTGTGATTCTTCATCTAGTTAAAACATGTTCCATTATTTATATAATTTGATAAACATTTCGGAGGTCTGCTGCTCATGTTTCACTCCTTTTTGATGAAGAACTGAATGAAACGAGAGGTGTACTTATTTAGGTAGCTATTGGGAGTGGGTAGTGTGGAGATGTGCAGGTGTTCAGTCTCTATTGGAGATGAGATATATTTTTATATATTAGAAAAAAGAGACATGATATAAGATGGTATTTGTGGCTGGTGCCATTCTTTTTCTTAGTATTTCTATTTCTAACTTTTGATATTTATTTGGTTTTTTATTATTTTGGCTAGAACTAGAGTCTTATGTACAAGGTTCGCATAATTGGTACCGAAAACTATATCAGTACATTACTAGCTTGTATGACATGTTCAACAGACCGAGACAAGCTTTCAATACTTCTCTGGTCATGATACCACCTGAAACTGGGTAGTACAAGGGTGGTTTTGTTTGGTTTGGACTAGTATGGACCGGTTCAGCTTATGTACCGAACTAAATCTTGGTACCATATAGCATCTTACTGGTATGATATCGTATGGCTGGTATTTGGTAGGGGGTGGTATATGTCAGTACGACAGATCTTGCTATTATATGTAATTAACAAATAACAATTTTACGAAATATAGTGCACTGGCTCTGTATTATCAATTAATTTTAAATCTGAAAAATGCTTTTAAGCACACTCTTTTTGTGCTAAACATCCTTCATCATATTGGACTCATAAGATTCTTGTCACATGAGCTTCATACTAGTTCATGTTACATGAGCTTCTAACTAGTTGCTATATTTTATAGGTGTTGCATCCGCTACAATTTATATAATATAAAAAAATGGCTAATATGTAAATTGCTGTCTGATCATGACTGGGTTTGTATCTTATATTAAATATCTGCTATGTATCAGGCACTTAAGATGGTCCTGGAGAAAGAATCTTGGGTGAAAATGCCAGCAGAGGCACTACAAGTAATCAGTTTGGCTGGTCTTATGGGTGATGGTGCTCCCTTGATTGTTCCTTCTGTTGGTAATACTAACACATTGTCAGCACTTCACTCAAAAAAATTGCATGATCCTGCATTTACTGGAAAGCAGAATAATGGATTTGCCTGTTGGCTTAAGCTAGAAAATACATTTTCTTCAAAGCTGGCATCTGGCTCTAAAGAATCACCAAAGGCTCATTTATTATTCAATGGATCAATGGCCTCAGATTTAGCTGATGGGCATGCCGTTGATCTCTTACATGATAACATTATGTCTGCAAAGGATCATTCTGGTATAAATGGAAGTAGTTCTCTTCTAGAGGATGAAAATGAAGATCTTCTTGCTGACTTTATTGACGAGGATAGTCAGCTTCCTAGTAGAATATCTAAACCAATACCTACTAGAAAAAATTCTGCTAATTGGAATGATGAAGAAGTTTCAGCCCAAACAGGGTCTTCACTTTGTCTGCTACGGTAACCATCTTCTAGAATAAAAAGGAAATACCATGTTTATTATATATTCTTTTTAAACTACTAAAGCTACATAAATTTAAATGAATCAGGTTAATGGACAAATATGCCAGGCTCATGCAGAAATTGGAAGTAGTCAATGTTGAGTTCTTCAGGGTATCATTCTGCATACTGTTTCTTTTTACTGCTTTGAAACCTTGGCTGGAATATTAGTGGATCTTTTCCTTTGTTCTTATTGAGTTAATGCAGGGCATCTGCCATCTCTTTGGGATTTTTTATCATCATATTTTTGAGACATTTGGCCAACAGGACATCAATCAAAGTGGAAAATCCTTAGCAGATACTCCATCTTGTAAGCAGTTGTTTTTTTTAATCATCTGTGTGTGTGGGTGGGTGGGTGTGGGTGCATGCACAGATGCACGTGCCCTGAGTGATATATTATATGGAATTTATATGTATTAACAAATTATAAGCTTGCTTGTTTTCTTGTCATGGTCAGCTCGGCTTAAAACAGCCTTATCGAAAATTATGCAAGATTGTGATATGTGGATCAGACCCCAAAATGTAGCATGTTCACCCACATCACCCATGTCATTAAACACGGCATTCGCACATATGGACGTAATGCCTACGATACCCCCTAGTACCATGTTCGCGCACGCACCAAGTACTTCATTTGGGTTGAAGGTATATGTTCCTTACATTCTATGAGCATACCATGTCAACATATGTTATATATATATATATATATATTTCTTGTTTTTAAAATGAATTTGGATGAACTAACTACTAAGGACACAACCCTTAATTTGAATATAAATGTCTATGAACCCGATGTTTTTCTTTTGCTTTCTTTGCATATCACTTGTTATGCAGTAAATAAATTGCTTGTCATAATCCTAATTAAGTGCTTTCGTTACCTTATTATAATGAAGATATTATTAGCTTATGCTTTTGGTAAGATTGACATGAAGGTCAGTTTAACCAACTATGCTATAATTCCTAGTTGACAGGACATGATGTGGGCTTATATTGACAATCAATACTTTAAGCTAAAATTTTTTAGTCAATGACGGGTTTTCCAAGTGGCACCTCGGAATTTGCTATGCTAGACCTGATTATTTGTAATGAACTAGAACCTCATCCAAAAAGGCTAGATTGGAGGTGTTATTTAGGTTTCTTGTTTCTATATATGTACTTAAGATTTTCCCAGCGCACAACTTGTGGGACTAAACACTTGACCACAGTCTCCTCATGTACTCCCTTTGTTTAAAACCTATCATCTCAGCTGGGCTAAGCAGCCAAATCCAATCACAAATACAATGATCGGCCTGTGATCAACCTTAAAAAGGCTCGTGGTGTAGTGCCTCCTAGTCACAGATGAGTCATGGGCCAGGTTAGATCAGATATTATTTATAATGACCAAGGGCCTCAGTTCAAAAGACTAGCCAGCAGGTATTGTTTGGGTTCTTTGGTCTTGTATATATGCCCAAGATATATCCAATGCATAACTAAAGTGGGACTAGTCACACAAATGCACGGCTCCTCATACATCCCTATTTATGTCCTCATGTCCTTACTAGGTAAAAGGTCCAAATCTCATCTAATTCAATCACAAATGCCATGATCGGCCTGTGGTCAACCCCCAATAGGTGTATGCTGTTGTGCTTCCTAGGCCATATGGCCTAGGTTCGCTTTAATACCTTTATAACAATCTAGGACTTTACCCCAAAAGGCTATCCGTGACCTTGAATAAGTGCCCAAGTTCTCCTTGATGCACAAGTAATAAGGGACTAACCATACAGCCACACGTCTTTGCATACTCTCCCCCTTTAAACCTTGGCATCCTCATGAGGCACAGGGACCAAATCTTATCATATCTAATCATAGATACCATGACTTGTCTGTGATCAGCCCCAACAGGCCCTTGTTGTAGTGTCTCCTAGTCGCATGGGTTGATATCATTTGTAACGACTCGGAACTTCATTTAAAATGGCTATCCAAATAGTGGTATGTGGGTTCCTTGCCCTGTGTGAATATCCAAGATCTCCCCAATGCACAATCAATGTGGAAATAAACACACGCCCATAAAGGTTTTCATGTTTCTACTGTGACTCATGTTTGCTAAAAATTCGTAAACTTGATAGGAATGTGATAAGCTAAATGTATTTGTATGTGGAACTATCTTTTTGTATTTCATCTAACTGAGCAACACAAGGGACATTGATTGGTAAAAAATTGCTTGGATACCATGCAACAAATGAAACAGGATTTTGGAAGAGGCAGGGAATGTACTTATGTAGGTAGAAATACGTAGAGCCACAAGTGTAGTAGCACCATGATGAATAAAGAAAGTACTATAGGCACTAATAACTTTATATGCTCAGCTTACTCGGAGCTAGCATGCATCAATCCACAAACGAGGGTAATAAGGCTTTGTAATAAATAAATGAGGGCATGGTCACCATAGTGCGAGTATACTGCAATACCAAAAGCACATTCTCATGTCAAACCCATACAATGCAACATTTGTAGATGTACAAGAACAGAGCTAATGTTCCCAGTCATAGCCAGCCTTTGTGTACGACAATGCATGATCAACATTTTGATTCATCAATCAAAACTTTTCTCAGTAATTGTACCTCAAAATACAGTCAGACAAGTTTTGATATTCCCTAACTAAAATTAACATAAGAAATCATTTCTTATTGTTGGGAAACTATTCATTTTGTGACCTGTGATACATAATGACAAGCCTATTAGACACAAGGATTCTTTTGTTGGGCTTTTGAGCATGCTAGGTGATGTGATTTCATCAATATTATGCACAGATATTTATGAATGTTATCGTGATTTTTCTAGATACACATACACATAAACATATGTATATGTAAATATGTATAAAAGTGTTTAAGCACTAAAAATTGTTTGGCCATGGAGGCTTTTATTGTAGAGATCATTATATGTTGAACCTAAAAGCAGGTTCATAAGATTTAGTAAATGCAAAGAGGCTTGAAAACATATCAATGAAACTGTAAAGCCTCCAACAAATAAATGAACCATGTTATAATCATGCATGCTTTTTGTTTGATTTTGTTGGTATAAGAAGTGTGAAGCTTAACCTAAAAACTGTGTCCTTCTGCTTGAAAAAAAAAAATGGTCTACAATACTGTTTAAGCTCAATTCTTGTTAGGGTGGAGTTATGTTTCTATGGAGAGTGAAGAATGAGTATTTATGAGTTGAAACATGGTTGAATAAGTTGTCTTCTCGCCATTTAGTGCAATTTTATCCCTGATATGAATCTTATTCCCAAAAGGGTAAATATCAGAAAAATGGCCTTAGCCCCATTTTGGCTGCAGCAACTGAGCTGATTTGTTTTCATGGTAAACTAGCTCAATATGTGCATTTTCCAGCTATTTTTCAGCAATGTTGGCACAACTTCAAGCCATGTTTTCTTCATTCTTTTTGTTTTACTCCAGTTTCCACTAGGCGCACTCATTTCTATCATGGCCCTTGTGTTACCAAACATACACCAAAAACATCCTGACTATCTTGGTCTTATAATATGGCATCTTTACTTTCCATCAGTGTTATCTGTTATGCTGAAATGGTTTGAAAACTTTGTTAAATATTCTTCTCTTTAGAAGTTATTAATATTTTTATGATCACATGCCCCTATAGTAGTGCATTTCCACTTTTTCCTTTAAAAAATATCTCTGTCATTGTCTTCTAAAAGAAAAAGATTTCTGAGGTTGTCCTTGTATTGTATCATGCCCGTGGTTGTATGAATTGTTCATTATTCTATTAATTCTCTACAGTAGTTTATATGAGAATATGGATGGTCTGAAATAAGCACCTTGTTATGATATTTAATAAGCTCAGGAAAAAAAAATGCCGATACTTATGCCTAATATTCTCTTTAGGATATTCTTAAGTAATCATGAATGATATAACTATCTAATTATTGTCAAGGGACTGCATAGTGCATAATATGCAGTATCCATGTCGCGTGCACAGGCATATATGCAGTTAGTATTTTTTAAATATGTAAAAAGTAAATACAGTAAAAAAAAATGATAGTACTAGTGCTAGTTTTAATAAAAAATAGCAATGTTAGTAAGAATAATGGCTAACAAGAAGTGTTTACTACTTAGAAACTTAATATTTAATAGCAATCCTGATAATTGACATTCTAATTTTATTAATAATACATGTATCTAGCCATTCTGAAGCCCACATTTAACTCAATCGTCAGCTTGAATCTGTCACATCTGCATGAATCCGCATGCAGAATGCGTAGATGCACAATGCCAAGCAGGACATAATGCAGTCCCATAGTGCTAAGTGGGTCAGCATATGTGGCTGTGTAATGCTGTATAGACAACCTTTTCGTCTCATATGCACCCTGACCACATACAGTAACTGCCTATAGGAAATGTGATGTGGCCAAAAGGGTGCATCCGCATATGTGGCCAGATAGACTGCATTCTGGAACACTGCTTGAGAGGGCAGGGAGGGAGGCGGGCATGGGGTCACTTTATTGATGTGTACTTATTTAATTCCATGGATCATCCTTCTCTAGCTTGACTACTGCAGTCTAGTAAATGTGAATGTCTGTTTGCCCTAAGAGCTATTCATACATTGATAACTTTATCATTTTTTACAGGAAAGATGTGCAGGTGCTGAAACAATATCACTAGTTGCGCGACTATTGTATAGATCGAGAACTCATCTCCAGTCAATGTTATTGCAGCACAATGCAACAATGGTTGAAGATTTTTTTGGTAATCTGGTATATTTACTTCTTGTGATGACTGAAACATTGTTATGCTTAGGAACTTTCATTATGCGGCAAGGTTTCAACTTTCAAGTATTGGTGCCAATAGAGTGCACTGCTGATCTGGAAAAAAAAGGCTAAAAATTTGCAGAACTATTTTTATTATTAAAATTTTTAAAAATGTTTTAATGGGTGTTTTGCTGATGCTCTCCTGGTCTATGTACTGGACTGGTGGTATCTGGCACTTAAAAACCCTGTTATGCACTAGTTTGATACCTTAGAGGTTGAATCATGTCTTCTGCTTCTTTTGCAGCTATTAGCTTCGATATTATTCTTCAAATCTGTTCTCTGAATCTTCATACTTTAATTTATATTGGTGATACCAATTAGACCTGTTTTGTGACAAAATATGCCCCCGTTTTCAGGTAGATTCCGTTCCAGATCTGTCCAAGCATATTCATAGGACAACAGCACATCTGCTTTTACATATCAATGGGTAGGAGTGTCGATAACCCCTAACATATAGGCTTCTTGAATTGGAAAATAGGATGTTTATGGAATATTATTGATTGTTGCTCTAGCAATTCTTCATAGTTCATACTTTGAGCTGTGAATTGTATGCCACATTTTATTAAAAGATCATTATGAGCGTTTCAGTGTGTTTTCTCAATTCTGTAATTCTTAGACTTACCAATAGTGCAATTGATGTGTATGTAGTGTATAATACTGTAAATGGAAGGGAGCCATGCTAGTGTTATTGAACTTTATGATTGTATGATTCATTTATCCGCTATTCTTGATTCATTTATCCGCTATTCTAAATTGTCTGGTATTAGACCGATACAAGTATTTCTGTGATTCTTTTCTCGCTAGTGATATTTGCGGCCCCCACTGCACCGTGGGAGGGGGGGGGGGGTTGTTAACAATAACAAGAAGCATTCATTTTGAATTAAATGATGGAATTTGTGTTTTGTTTCACAATGAAACTGAAATGTTCATTGGCTATTTACAATTCCTCTAGTTTATATATGAAGGTCTACTTTCATCTTAAGTTCTTTTAAAAGTCTTATGATCATGTCTTGGTATTTGCTTAACCAAAATTGGTGATAGGATATAGAAATACTGTTTCACATATCCTCCTAAGATTTGACATGACAACATGATGTGCAACCATGTCAATACTTGGCTTACACCGAAAATAAACTAAGTTACGTAATCTTCTTAATAACCAGTCCAGTGTTGGCCGAACTATGCCAAACCGGCTGGTTCGGTGCATGCTGAACCAGACCAGATACCAGCATTGTTCATCACATTGAAACAAGATATATGATTGTGTTGTTCAAAGCCCATTGGTTACCTCCCTCTCGAATCTGAAATGAAGGCTCGAAGCTCTTTCAACTCTCCCAATGTCGTTCGAAGTCCTCTCAGCCACTAAGTCCCCTTCCCCTCCTCTCTCTCTCTCTCTCTCCCCCCCCCCCACCTCTTTCAACGAAGGCTCAAAGCTCCTCTTGCTCTCTCAATGCCATTCGAAGCCCTCCTGTCTTGGTGAGTTGCACCCCCCCCCTTCTCTCTCTCTCTCTCTCGATTCTAGAAGTAGAAGGAGAAGTGGGGAGCGAGACCCTAACCTTGACCCTTGACAGATTTTTGATCGGGGGCATGGCCTCGATGCTATCTCCTCCCCTCCTTCTTCCCCTTCTCCCTCTCTCCTGCTGGTTGCAGTACGCTACTGTTTGGTATGGTATCGACCAGTACCATACCGTACGGGTTGTCGGCTAGCACACCTGTCCGTATTGGTTTGGCATACCTTGAGCTTGTCAATAATATTCTAAGAAAACTATTTTTCTCTGGCTTAGATGAGGAAGGATGCATATGTTGAGGACATGGTTGAAAATTTCAGTTTCAGTCTTAGCTGTGTCGAGGGAGTTTCAGTTTCAGTAGTTTCATATATTTCATTGATTTTAGCCTAATAAATGATAACAAATCCATAAAATGTCGCATCATTAGAGAAACCATGTTCAGTTACTTTTGAAATCATCAAACCTCACTTGAATATTATTGTTTTATATTGTTATCATACGATGCTGTACTGACAGCCTCAATTTGCAGACTAACAATGATATAATGTTAAAATGGGGAAAAAAGGTTGGTATGAAACCTGCCCACTTTAAAATTTTATCACATGATTTGTTAGGCATCATTGAATATGAGCTGAAAAGCTACAAGGATGAGTGGTACTAACCACAAGTAAATTGACTATTATTTAATATGCAAAGAATGTTTTAGCATGCAGAGTGATGCTCTATGCTTGTAGGTTATACATTGGGAGAATGAAGATATATTTAAGTGTAAAGAGTGGGATTATGGTCGTAGTATCAGTCATTTACTATTTGTTGATAATGCACTTTATCTAATATTTCACTTTTGCTAAGCATAACTTAATTCTTATCTTTTGTCACCTTTGTTGTTACTTGAGTCCATTCACAAAATGAGGGTGCCAGTTATTACACAAATTTTCTCATAAAGTGGCAATTCTCTATTTCCCTTGTCTCTATATTTATTAATAGCATTATTATTTATTCACAAGACTAGCATTAGGCACATGCAAATACATGCGAGCTTTATGTTTTAACTTGATTGCATTGTCTGACTTCTCTTTAGATTGTAATATCTGTAAGGGTTTATAGTGCACTCTTTTGTTTCCTGATTAAATATGTCTGTTTTGACCAAGGATTGAAGTTTCCCATGTGGATAGCATGTTAGCCTGACATTGGCACAGTATATATTGCTGGATGCTATGTTGTGCTGAGTTGTCAATGTACAAAGACATATGAACTGGATCAAATTGGAAAATGGAAAGATTTGTACAAGTTATATGTTCTGTCATCACTTTGTGGAAAATCCATTGGTGTGGATATGTCAAATACCTATGACTCAATTAGTGAAATAGTCTCCCTATCAAAACAATACATTTTTTAAACCAATGCCAAAAAAAAATATTTAGTTGCAAATGAACAAGATTGAATCGTCCATATATAAGATCATAATTATTGACACGGGCCTTTTCCACATAAAAGGGGAATGTTTTGTTAAAGTAGAACTAGAAAAGTGATGTGGATCATTCAGGAATCAAAGTGCTTGACATACATTGGCCTTGCACCATGTCTAATATCTCATGCAGCTAGGACTATGCCAGTGCACTCTGCCAGTCTCTTACATGTTGTGTAAAATGCCATTTCATGCTGCACCAAAGCACATAAAACCATGGCTGCCTCTCTCTCTCTCTCTCTCTCTCTCTCTCTCTCTATGGGTTTGGGACTACGAGAGCTGCAAAGTGAGGGCATCTTACGGTATGGGAGTCTGTTTGTTACTTACTAGAGAGAATAGGGACAGATTTGGAGGCGAAAAGATGAGCCACGACTCTCTGCTAAGCAAGATGTCGGCAAACCAAAGAGATGTTTAGGTTTAAAATAGTATCAGGATAGCTTACCACTGAGCATTGTTAATGTGGAATTGCCTCTTCGAAACAATTTTCATTCATTCAATATCGTTGTCCTGTTTTTTATTAAATTTTTTCAAATTATTCATTGTTTAAGAATGTAATTCAGGCGGCAACCTATGCTAGCTGTCATGTAGCATGCTAGGCCAGATGTTGGATTTTTCCTAGGGGTTCGAAACCATATCAACCTGTTTCAGTTGGCTCAAACTAAGCCAAACATCTTTTTTTAACTCTTTTTGAAGTTTTGGTACGTTACAACACCCGACCACTCACTTTCATACCTTGTGCCAGCAGCAGTTGAATCCTTGTTTGCAGATCAACAACCTATGTTAATAATTTTGCATGTTTGATTTCTGCATGTTTGGCAGATGCTCAATGAAAAAGGAAAGCTTTGCAAATTCTGCAATTTATAAACCTGTAGTCTAAGTTGAAGTACACATCAACATTATTTAAGTGGCACAGATGTAAACATTTCCAGCTTATGTATCATATTTTCTTAACGCAAGATGTATAGGCAGGGTTTATGTTCCAAAGAATCCAAACAGTATTGTTTTTGCTCTCTCGGTTACTATTCTTTGTTAATTTAGGTCTTTATGGTTTTGCATTTTTATAGGTTTATTTTGTATCTTAGGTATGCAGATAAGATCGCAAATGCGAAATGGGAGGTGAAGGAGCTTGGGTTAGAGCACAATGGGTCAGTCTTATGTCTATGTTTGGATGCTTTGGCCTTTCTTCCTTTATTAGTCTTCTTTTTAAGTGAAATTCTTGTTGGTTGAGTTTTTAACTTTTGGCTACTATCATTCTATTGTCATTTTGGATTATCTTTTTATGTAATATCACATCAATATCATCTTGTGCCATCTTGACACAAAAAAAATTAAAAGCCTAGACTTGCATGTGATCATCTTTCAACAGTTCAAAAGGAATATTGTTACTGAAAACTTCTAAATTTTTCAACTTTAATCTCAGCATGTTGGTTGTTGATGTTCATGCATTATAAAAAAAACATGTTCAGCATGTTGGTATGCCGAACGGCCCTGTACCAATATGGACGTACTATACTATACCGCGTACCGATACTATAGTAGAATTTCACTAGTATTGGGTTCGATATTGAGATGGTGAACCTTGCTTTATATTACATGCATGTATCATGAGAAAACAGAGAGCATTATGATTGATTGCTAATTAATCTCTACCTTTAACCTAATTTTGGGAAAAATGATTTTACGAAGAGTGTTCTTTGAGCAAAATGGCAAGCCACCTCGCACTTCATTGATAAATAAAATGATGCAAGAGAAGCATACAAAAAGGGAGAAAAAGGCAAGAAAGTAGAGCAAGAAAAGCAAAAAAATTAGAAGGAAGAGAACTCAGGGACCATATCCAGCCTAAACACCAAATCTCAGCTTGATAAAAAATTGGCTTATATATCACATGAACTGACCTACAACATACGTCTGTCCAGCCCATCCAAATATAAATGCAGTTCCAATGTAATTGTCCAACAATGTTGTAATTTGAAATTTGAAAATCTATTTCTCCTCCATTTGATTGCTTTCACCATTCTGTGTCTCTCCTTTTAGTGCATCTTCACCAACAACCCTTGTAGCAAGAACCTTTGCTTTGTCGCTACCCTCAGCTCATCTTTCCTGATGCTGCCACTTATTGGCCACCATTATTCTCTCTCTTTCCACTTCATCTGCATCTAATCCTAAGCTAAGAAACTCCACTTTGTCATCACTGACACCCTCCCCAAGCTCATTGTTTTCATCATCCTCATCAAGTGGGTTTGCCTCTCCCACAACTATTTCATTTGGATGATCACCATCTTCTTAGATGCTGCCCCCACTCATTGCTGATGAAGGACATTGGACAATGTCACTTGCCAAAATAAATGGGAGAAAAGAGAAGGGGAGGGAGAGAGGGGGAAACAAAAGAGGGAAGAAAGAAGGGGAGAGGAAGGGATAGGAATAGAGAAAAGAGAAGGGAAGCAAGGGGGGAAGGTGGAAGGAAGAAGTGGGAAGGGGAGGGAAAGGAAGAGAGGCAGAGGAGAAAGGCAGAAGAGAGAAGGGGAGAAAACTTGGATGGGAGTTGTCCCTGCTCATACTAGTTTTGAGAGCCCTGATGGAGATCCTAGAGCTTATTGAATGAAGGGTTATGCAGTGCCAAATTGACAATAAAATTGAGTTTTTGGGGTTAGAATTTGGATGGGTCAAGAGACATTAGGATGGTTGAGATCCTAGTGATAACGGATGTGTGATAGGAAAGAGCATGCTGAGATTAAGTGTGGGGCATCATTAATTGAAAAAATCCTAATTAGGGGTATTATGGGAATTAAATTATGAACCATCCCAATTTTATAGTGTTAGGATAATGTCGAAAAGGTAGTTCTGTATGTGCATAATATTATATTCATACATCGCATTCATATGCTATTGAATGTGGTCTACACAATTTGATTACAGATATTGGATGATTGCTTATAGGAATGTATGGTTGTGCATCTTCAACTCGTGCAACACTGTTTCAACTTTCAAGATTGCTTATTTTGTTTTTGACATTCAAAAGTTTCATAATAATCTTTTGCTAAATCCTTGGTAGCCCAATATTTGATCAATTCAATTGGTTTCATCACTGTTCATATCCACTCTAGGATGCCAAGTCAGCAGGCTAGAAAGTTAATCTTGTCTCAACTTTATAGTTGAGGTATACAAAGACACATTTTTCATCACTACTAAGAGACAGCTGAAGTTATTAAATGCATTTACTGGTGATGCTACTAAATTTTGTTCTTTAATAACAGCTTTGCTGTTCTGTTATATAGCTTTTGCTTATTGCGATTATCTTAAGATTCTATAATGATTGGCATGGCATATTTCCTGTGTTAATAGATATGTTGACTTGTTGTTGGGAGAATTTAAACATTATAAGACAAGGCTTGCACATGGTGGAATCTCTAAGGAGGTAATTGTATTTGCCTTTCTAATTTTCAATGTTCAAACTATGTTGGCCAGTGACAATTCATGTCACTTGTTCATAGATATTGTTTACTATATCCTAGTTTCATCTTCACTATGTCTCTTCACTAGCAAGTTTATACCATACATCACATACAATGACTTATTGACTCCTAAGATTGTTCATATCATTAGGACACTAGAATTCATAATGTTGGTGTAAATCTGGTGAAACAACATAAAACTACTAAAAGGGGAATAAACAAAGAGAATGTGATCTAGTAAACCTGAGCAAAAGACAGAGCAATGGATATCCGTTTACTTTGTTTTGATTTTCAATCTCATGCACATACTTTTAGTAGGCATGCTATTTAATCGCATGTTGACTGGATTTTTGATCATATGTTTGGACTGATCCTGGTGATATGTGTTACTTAACTGAATTCTAATGATCCCGGACCATCTTAGTCTCATAGATTTTGTAGAAAATTAGACCATTATAAGTTTCCTATGATGGGAAGGATCTTCATGTTATTTAATGATCAATAATGTTGTTATGCCAATTAAGTGTATGATATGAGCTTGACTGCATTAGGGCTCTTGATCATTTGCCTACGGTGAATGGTAATTCGGATGAAGGCTTTGTAGGTCAATGAGTAATAAATCAAGTTTGCAGAATCTTAGTTGCTTTAATTATGCATTGTCGTCTAAGCTAGGGAGAAATAGCTGTCCAAGGATCTTTAATTTATTTCACCCAATAAAATTAATGTTTAAACTGCATGAGTCTATCACCTTACATCTTTAAAGTTAAATTCTTTTTCCTAGATAATTAATGGGAACATCTTAGAATTATATATAGTCTATACAAGATTTGCCATACTGATTGGTACCATACTGGTACTGAATTGATATATGATATCGTACCATATCATACCATATTGACACTCGGTACGTTGAACCTTACAATAATGTACCACATACAAACATTGTAATAGAATGGTATAGGTACAGGGTCAATACAAACATTGTAATAGAATGGTATGGGTATAGGGTCTGATATCGAGACGATGAACCTTTGTCCATATATTTTCAACTTTAGCTGTTTGCTTCTAATTGCTTAAATAAATTTGATAGACTGGTTTGGGTATGGATGTGCTTTTTCTTTTGGTGGAGAATTTGCTTAAATATTTTAGTTTGGCTTGCTCTTTGAGCATCAAATGCCTCATTCATGTTTCTAGTAGAAGGCCTTTTATATATACATGTATATACATACATATGTATGTATGTATGTATGTTGAAATCCCATGGTAAAATCCCATGATACGTATGTATTGAATTCCCATGGTATTACTTTAGATAGTTGCAATTCAGTTGGTATGTTATCCTTTACTAGTACTTGCTTATAAAAGACAGACTTTCTAGTGGTCATATTCTTTTATAATGTATACCACGTTCAGGACCTCCTCCTAGAGTATGTATGTATGTATTAACTGAAGGAGAATAATGTAAGGTTCTATATCTAGACCATATCCATTACGTATGCAATAGTTGACAGTTAAACTTCCATGTCTTCTCTACGGATATTGAAATCCCATGGTATTACTTTAGATAGTTGCAATTCAGTTGGTATGTTATTCTTTACTAGTACTTGCTTATAAAAGACAGACTTTCTAGTGGTCATATTCTTTTATAATGTATACCACGTTCAGGACCTCCTCCTAGAGTATGTATGTATGTATTAACTGAAGGAGAATAATGTAAGGTTCTATATCTAGACCATATCCATTACGTATGCAATAGTTGACAGTTAAACTTCTATGTCTTCTCTACGGATATTGAAATCCCATGGTATTACTTTAGATAGTTGCAATTCAGTTGGTATGTTATTCTTTACTAGTACTTGCTTATAAAAGACAGACTTTCTAGTGGTCATATTCTTTTATAATGTATACCAGGTTCAGAACCTCCTCCTAGAATATGGGCTTGAAAATGTTGCAGAAGTACTTATTGAAGGCCTATCACGAGTAAAGAGATGCACTGATGAAGGACGAGCCTTAATGTCATTAGACCTTCAGGTTTTACAATTTATGCATGCATATGAGTGAAGTTAAATGGACACTTGGAATTATTAATGTTTTTCTTTTCCCTGCTACCCCCAGGTCTTAATTAATGGACTACAGCACTTTGTTTCCATAAATGTGAAGCCAAAGCTGCAAGTTGTTGAAACATTTATCAAGGTAACCCTAGTGTTCATTCTAGAGTGTACTACATTAGTGTGAATTAGCTTCTCATCCATGTGCTTTTATATGTTCAAATATTTGTATATGTCTTACGGGAATCATTTTGAAAATGAGGATTGTGAATCTTCAGTTTCGGTATGAAATTTTATAGTATGAAAACTGGTACCTAGTGGGAAAGTTAAATATCCATTATCATAGTGAACAATTGTCTTCCTGTTATGTAGTGTGGGCTAGTTTGGCATCGGTTTTGAATTCCATTACCCTTCTTATTCTACCTGATGTTGTTGAAGAGAGGAACATGCCTGATGTCACACTCAGAATCCTTGTGAAGGGCTCTGTGATTCATCTTAGTCTGGAATCTGCTTGGCTGAGTTTGTAATTACATACTAAAATTTCTAAGTCGAGCGCTATGACTTGGAATCTGAGATGTTTTTGTAGAAATATATTTTAGGAAAGAAACCTGCCATTTGTTGACTCTCGAAGATAAAGAAATGGCATTGTTCCTATGTCAATGATGCTAACCCGTAAACCATCTGGATCAATAATTTAATATATTATTTTGTATCCTAGGGAAAATGAAATCCTATATTTGATCTACTTATTTCGTAATTTAGAGGTTACTTGGAAATGGTAAAGATTTTGAAGAAAAAAATTTAAAGGTAAAAGATCTATAAAATGTAGCTAAGGTTGGCTATGTTTATTGCTTGGCAGAACATGGGCCTACAATGATGACCACCTTATGATATCAAAATGTTGGAGACAGAGCCTAGAAAAAGCGACTATCAAATCTTGATTTGTATTTGGCTCCAGTTATTGATGATACATATATTTCATCAAATTCATTGTTCTGACAACTAGGCTTAATGCAGCTAATCGCATAGGGAACCCTCTTTACATAGACAAGTTAATAATACCAAATTTAGACTTGGTTATGCTTGTGTTGGATTAAGTGTAAGTTCATTCATGTTGCCCTTCAGAGTGGCAAAAATTCAACATGAGTTTGCCTTCTAGTGAAGCCACTATCATGCCATACTTCTAGGTTATGCTAAGATTGAACGCCTAATAAAGCTACTTATGTTGAAAAGCACTCACTTGAGTATGAAATCCTTGGCTAATTTGTTTATGTGGATCAAGATATGCTCTTTCTGAATGTTCAAGGCTAGATGTTAATGATTCTTGCATTCAGGTCAAAACTTATAAATTGGTTGGTTGCTTTAGACATCCTAGTGTGGGAGAACTCCAGAGAACTGGTGAACAAGGTTGGGAACAAGGGCTTTTTTTGGGGCGTCAAAACAAGAGACCTTGAAATCAGCAACCAGTATATCCGAAAAATTGACCATACCATTTAAACTGGTGCATACTATGCCATACCTCCCTGTATTTCCAAAACCATGAGCAGATGTGAGGTCATGCCATGGTTTGTATCGTACCGATATGTCACCACGATACACCAGCATTGTAGTAGTTCTACACCTTGACTGCCATCCATTTCCTCATGTACGAATGGCCATTTGTATGTCTAGGTTTTAAGGTTTGCTACTCTTGTAAACCTAATTATTGTCAAGTTGATGAAGTTTGAAGACTAAGGATCTTAATGAAATTTAAAATCCTAGGTGAACCTCAACCAAAACAAATTTTTTATTGGTTGTCATTCTTGTGGGAAAAGGAGGTACGGATAGAAACATAAGAACTGATGGGCATTTGAAGTGGATATGGGTGCAAATAATTCTTTCTTCCAATGCAATTATCTCTTGTTGTGGTCATCATAGTAGTGGATTATTTTTGTGAAGAAAGATCAGAGCAAGAAAAGCATGATTGATGAATGAGACACAAATCTGTGCAATGCTCACTATATTGGGCATCAACTTTCTGTCCACTCATCAGAATTGCATAAGCTGAACATTCCTACTGATGGATGGAGTTAATCAGTCCCAGATTTTGTGCTCAAGTTCCATTATTTTTGGGAGAAATGAGAGCCTAGACATGGAATTTTTTGTTTCCAGGAAATTTCCATTCTCAATTTCGTAAGTCAAGTTCGAATAGTCTCGGGATTTCAGAGTATGTTCTACATTAATGTGATTTATACTCATGGGAACTTTGGAGAGATTTAAAAATTTTCTATGTTTCACAAATTTGTAAGATTTCACTATATAAGTGGCCTCATCTTAGCTTGATGGTGGACTCTGAATTTGATAAAATTGTAATATCTTAGTGGAATAGTTTGTTCCACCCTATGTTTTTTTGTCCTTGCATCTCTCTTCAATTTGCAATATTTTTAGGGCGAACCAGTTGGTGTCAGAGCCTCATTGCTCTGTGCTGGTATTGCTTTGCTGTAAAACGATAGTAGGTCATTGGAGGAACCAGAACCAAAACTAGCAAGGTAAGTTAGATGTTTGTAAAGAGCCATGGTGACTGGATTGTGATCTCAAAGACATTGAGATCAAAGAATTGAGAAGATAGATTGAGTTCTTGACTTTGTACCTTGCATTGTTTGAGACTTGGAATTGCCATGCTGATTATACTCATGGTTTTGAGTATTCAAGTTTTGAGAACTCATTCCCTGATGGAGGAAGCCATTGGTTTGGGTAGATGGCATAGAGGGTGACGAAAATTCAAGGAGATGTAGGTGAGGCTTTCGTGATCAAGGAGACTTTAAAAGAAAAATCACAAAGATTGGCTGCAAACTCATACTTCACACACCAGCTGTACTATTAAGGATATGTATATCATGGAGCTTGGTTGATTTGGGCTTGCCATGGAGCTTGGCTGGTTAAAATCGGGAATATTTGGTTGGCCTCTAGTGATATCATTAAGTAACGATAGTAGCAGTGGTAGTGGTTTTACTGATCCATTCTGTACTGACGTGGTACGGGTTTCATAGCAGTCACATACTAAGCCGCAACTTTAATTGGTCTTTTTTGTTTCTTTTCTGTTTTTCCAATTTTTTGGGCTTTCTGATGTGTAATGGTAGTTGAATTTTGTTTTTTTTTTTTCCCCATGTTTTAGTAATTTTCATAGGGTGTGTGATCGGGAGCATCGATACTGGTAGCAACACTCATGCTTTTCAACAAGGTGTAAGAAACTAGCAATAACTAGAAGTGAAATGTGGCTAACAATGCATGCTATCATTATAGAATCATCGATATTAACTCACTTTTGAATTTCCAAAAAGAACATGATAAAAGGTGCAAAGCCTTGTCCATGCTAAAAATGGGCGGCTTTAGGGAAGGCGGAGCTGCATTCTCTTGTCCAGACAAATAAAATTGAAAGGCTTATGCAAAAGAACTGAAAGAGTAAATATATCCTCACCTTCATAAATTTGACCATCACTCTTCCTAATCATGTCAGAAAAGAGTTCACACAGAAAGAAATTATTACGTGCAGCTCAATGCAAATATATGGTTGAAACTATGTAGGAAAAATTATGTGTGACCATCTTTCTTAGTATTTCACATTTAATGTTTCCTATGAACCTTGCAATCATCTACTTAAGGTCAGTAGCACTTAACAGTTTGTTTTTGTGTAAACCCCTCTGTTGACATGATTGCGAAGATAGATTGTTAATTTTGATGACAAGGGCATGCTTGCATAATTCTGTAAATTTTATTTAGTTTGGACAAGAGAATGGTGCTCCTATAGTTTTGTATGATGAGTATTTATTGTACCACCTAAGGGCTGGCACTCCTTACACGTACAACAATAAATATGAAATAGATTTTCTTAATCCGCAATGCAGTGTAACTAATTGAAAATACATTTATTAATTCTTGATGCCTGTTGCATGTTTTTAACATTTTTTCAGATATTTTTGTGATTTTAGGCAATTATTCTTTAAAAATAACTTAAAAATCTCAAAAGCATCTCAATCAACAACCATCAAGATAACCATTATGTTTATCCTAATAATTATTGATGCATGCTCCATGTCCCATGTTCTTTTACATTTAATTATTTTTTCCTATTTTAAAGTTTTACCATAAAAAATTATTTAGAAATGAAGAAAGATCCATTAATTATTTAAATGCATAAACATTGCTTTCATAAATTGTATTCAGATTTTAGGACATGTTCATTTTTTAAAATAGTTTTGGAAGTTATGTATTTTTAGTTATTTTTTGATGCAAAAATTAAATAATATTAAATATTTTGGAAAACAGATTTCTCTGAGGGATTTCTTAGGAACCTTAAATGGGTGCCACTTGTATTTTTCATTGGCTGGTTGGATGCCATTTTCATGGGATAATTTAAAAATGATCCCAAAGTCGAGCTGAGAACTGGAGCTCCTAAACGAGCCACCAGATCATCTTATCCCAGCCGAAAAAATGGAAGCATATGCATGCTAAAGATGCAAGCATGTTACGAATTTTTTCAGAGCTGAATTTCATTATTGATATTTGAATTCAAAAAAATAGTAATAATTCATGGAAATAAAATAGTCCTTAAAAACAAAAAATCACTGTGTTGTAACATGATTCAAAAATAATTCAAAATTCTTTTCAAACAAAGATTTTGGTATTACTTTCCCTAACTTGCCAATTTTTAGCCTTCAAAACAATGGGGAGATGAAGGGGCTTACAGGATCTGGATTTTCCTGCATGCATGCTGTTGGCAATGGCCCCCACCTCACCCTCCACCCACTTCTCCTCTCCTTTCTTCCTCTTTCTCCTTCTCTCTCTCTATCCTTCCTCTTTTGCACTCACTCTGCCTAAATGGTCAAAAGAGAGGCAGCGCCTCTTGTGAGCTGTCCTTATAAAGCACATCACATGACTCCTACACCGCTCAGTGCCTCTTATGAACTTGTCAGACCGGTCTCGATACGGCTGGTACTGACCCATTTCAACCAAGAGGCTTGATTTGTGCATTGTACCAGCAAACTGGGATTTGTACTGGCCAGTACTGAGGGTATCAACCTGACTCAGTTAGGGATGCCCCATTTTCAAGGATCTCAGGGGCCCGAAGGGCATCCTGGTGCCTTTTTTTGGTTGGAATGTTACCAGTGCTCCCATCCCATTTCAGTGAGGTTTAAAACCATGATTGATATGATTATGATGATACCGATGATGATGATTCTGGTTATGCACCGCAGCCACTAGATAAATATAAGTCAGGTGTCACAGAATTCCTGATGGGACTAATGGATTTTGGACTTGGGAGTAGACTGCATAAAACATTGTAGTTTACTGCAGAGGATACTGGGAGGTAGCATGTTTTCTTGTAAAGATGTAAGTCAGGCAAGAATCAACAATTTGCAACTCCCTATGCTTTGTCTTAATATCACAGCTGGGGGGTTGGTAAAAATCAGGCTAATGTAAACAAGCCCATTGGAGGCATCATGTTCCATCATCATATTGATCCTACTTGAAATTTTCAGATCTCAGAAATTGACTAAATATTTGTCATATGTATATCACATGCACATCTTCTTCAAGGCCTTCTAAATTGTTCTTGGCAGTCTTCAAGAACATGAGAAGCAACAGTTGGTATGCATTGTCAAGGAGAGCAAGATTCATGTTCCTAAAATCTGAGCATGAACATCATGACAATTTCATGTTCCTAATCCAACATTCTCATTGTTTTGCTATTCTTCAGTTAGGCCTTGCATATGCTCTTCATTTGCATCTAAAATTCAGCATTGGGTATATATTGCTCTACATTATTACATGTTGCCAATGATCCGTGGCCATTCATTAGCTACTGTTTTTTTCTCCACAAAAACAGGCCTACTATCTTCCAGAGACTGAATATGTGCACTGGGCACGAGCTCATCCAGTAAGAGTGGTCTTTCTTTGTAATTGTTTATGTGCAGATTGTATGAATTGTAGCTTTCTTGTCGCTTTGATAATTTGTTGCTTTTATCTGCAGGAATACAGTAAGAGCCAAATTGTAGGATTAATTAACCTTGTTGCTACTATGAAAGGTTGGAAAAGGAAGGCAAGGTTAGAAGTCCTAGACAGAATTGAAACTGGCGTTTAAAGTTGAAGATGTACAATTTTCTGCAGCTTGTAAAGTTTATTTGTGATTTTTCCCCCATCTTATTTCTTCTGTAGATGTGAAATAAGCATCTCCTATTCCCATTGTTCTTTGGTGTATATTTTCTTTTCCAAACTATAATTTTGTATCATAGTCCTCTTAAAACAGAAATATCATGTGTATCCAATCCAAACTTGGGCTTGCAGTCAATAATATAGATTACTCGTTCATATAAGCTGCTAAACTGCTTATACAAAGAACTAGTACATAATGATCTGTACGACAAACAGCACTTATATATCATTTCGCAGTGATGAGAGTGAACATGATATTACGAATCACAGGAAAGACCTATGTTCTGACAAATGATTTTCATAATGACAGTGGACATAAATGTTCTTTCCATTTGGTGAGTTTATTATTCAGGAGCAGGCCCTTCCCTTTCTTTTGAAAGTTGGTTCGCGGGTTGTCATTTATTGCAAGATTTTATCTTTATGCCTAATGTTGATGTCCAGTGTGATGACTGATGAATGGAGCAAATGCATGTTATATATGTATGAAGTCTCACTCGGTTGCTGTTGGCCTGGTATTCTCTATAAAAGCATGCCACAGGACATTGAAGCAAGGTTCGCCCCTGGCTTGTACAAGATGTGCATGAATATACAAGTAGAAATTGGTCGTTCAGCATCCAACCCAGACAAATAAATGGCATCTCGGCCTCAGATGGGTCGTGCACTAGATATGAGGTATCCGGAGCATTAACCCGATGCCCATATATTGGTATGAATCATGTGAAGTCTCAGTTGAATCTGTTGTTATGGTATAATGATTCAGGAATTCTAACTGTTAATGTAGACGTATTTTATCTCACAGCAGCATGCTATTGTGGAACCATATTTTGGATTAAAGAAATCATGTCATTTCTTATCTTCATTTTTCTTTATTTTAATGGTATGAATTTGTGAAACTTTAAATGTTGGGCTAGACCATGCAAAAGCCTGTTGTAACGTAACAAATTCTCTCTCATATTCTTAAGGATTGGTAGGTCATTAACTCAGCCTCCTTTGTTGTATACTTTTCCAATGCCGACGTACGTACATACATACATATATCTATGTATGTTTAAATGGATGAAGTGTTTGTAATAATAGAGGATGCTTTATGGTTGTCACACCGAGTGACCGGGTTCAGATACCATCTTCATCAGGTTTTGGGAGCTGGAGCGTCTTCTTTTACCAGCATGGGCATGTATAACCTTGCTGAACGCTGCCAATATGTATAGTTCCTTTTCTGTTTATTTTTCAAGGTGGCAACAGGTGGTTATAGTCGTGGTTTTTACTCACCATTTTTCTGTTGGTATTTATAATGCATATTACATGTATATTATTACTGATCGCTGGCATCAAAGCTCCAGTGTTTGCCTTCATAATATATGTAAGAGAAAGCATATGGACATCAGTGGACATTTTTCGTTATTACAGCAGGGTAGATAAATTATTCATTTTTGGCTGGAGCATCATCTCTCTCCTTCAGGGAGCAAGCAAGATTGTGGGAGGCTCGCAGCTGCTAGTCTACATGGATGATGGTACTTGGATAAAATTACTAAAACGTGGTGCATTACTATGTGCGAGCAATCTAGAGAAGGGCTTGGACTATGCATTGGAGGTCCTGAAGGCTGACGGCACCATCTCCATCTCCATCCAAACAAGCAATGATATCCATGCAGTCCTCCATGCTCGCACCTCCCATGGAGCACAGCACGTTGTACAGCTCTTCCCCAGTCACCACTTCGTCATTCCCCATCTCCAAGCCGAGCGCCCGGACTGCGGCCTGGAGGAGATCGACAAGGTCCCCAAGATCAAGCTCCCTTGTATTCATCTCTAGGAACTCTACATGCTCAACAGTCCATCGCGGTCCGTGTCGCCTCGCCTCATCATATCGTTCACCTCTCGCTCGCTCATGTTATATCCGAGGGAACCCATAATTCCTCCGAGCTCATCGCAAGTTATCAGTCCATCGCTGTTGGAATCGAAGGCCTTGAAGACCTCCATCAAGCTGTTGACGTAGCTCAAGACCTCCAAGTCAGGGGAGAGAGACCGTGGCTGTGAATGCTGGGGGGCAGCCATGGTGGAACTGGTGAATACTAGCTTGAAGCTGGCTGGCTAACTGGTGGATATGGGTCCCTTCTTATATGGTGGTCTTGGAATATTTGCTTGGTAGCTTTGTGTCGACATAACGGAAAAAGAAGATATAGCATCTTATTCGTCTATATCTTTTATGCAAGGGATGGAGATTCTTGCATGATAGAAAGGAAAGGCAGTTGATCCTCTACAACCAAGCTGGCAAGAGGTTCCTTGAACTTTTTTCAGGTGGAAGGGATGGTAGTAGTTTTCCGATTAAACAGAACGATCTTAAGCGAAGGGAATGAGGTCTAAAATTGCGCATCCAATAGAAGTCTGCGGCACGTTCCGGTATTTAGGGAATTTCGACAACCGGAATTGTGGAGGATCTGCACTTGAGAGGGAGGACGGCATCCTTTAAAAAAGAAAACGACATTCGGATGAGCGCAATGGTGCATCTGTGGGGGCTTGCGAAACGAATGAACTGCCGTGTAAAGTCATGCCTCTTTCTTCCATGGTTGTATAGGTTCGGCTGCTAATCTACAAGGAGAAAATTAAATAAATAAACAAGTAAACAAATAGAAAATAACAAGATTACAGGATAAATATGGATGCCAAATATAATTAGAGAAGGTAAGGGGCCATTAGATTAGTTATTACTACTCTCTTTTTGTTTCTTTTAGACTATGGAAATTTTAGAGGCTTTTTTTCCTTTCAATTTTCTTTCATCTTAGGTGGAAAATCGGGTGCTCTCAACTTGTTCAAATCCTTTAGTGTCGAATATTTCATTTTGAATGGGAGAAAATCCCACCGGCTGTTATTTTAAATATATAGGAAATGAAACAAATAAGACAAAAGTTTAAAAACATGACACTTCAAAAGCAGAAATGTTCTTTTCCACTTTCTTAGGAACAAGGTCCAAAGCAACCAATAGAGCCCAGCTCCGTTGATTTATATGCACAGGAGCTCACCAATCTGCACTAAGTTTTACCGCTCCTATTTTTTAATGATACTTATCAAAATTAGTTTCACGCATTTCAGGAAAAGAAAATTATAGAAGTGACATATTTATAATATCACTACGGGCAATGAGAACATACTTCTTATATCCTTGACAATTATATTTTCCTTTAATGAGAAAAGAAAAACCCTATGATGTTGTTAGCAATCAATAGATTTTAGGTACCCATCTAATGACATCATTCATCTATATTGTATTAAAAGGATGGTTTGTTGACCTTTCGCTCTATTAATTTACCCATACATGGAATTCTTTGATTCACAAAATAAATCTAAATATATAAAAATTATTAGCAGAGGTTGTTTTGGAAAGAATATATGCATACAACTAACCGACTTTCTATTTCTCATCCAAATCCTACATATTAATTCCTCCAAATACCTTCTTATATATGGGTCCTAGCTAATTTAATCCATTTTGGAGTAATCTCTTTTTCTGTAGTTTGACAATTGTATATAATAATTATATCTTCTACAAATAATAATATTATATTTATTTTTATTGGTTAAAAAATAAAATTTCATAATTTTGACTTATAAGTATCATTAATTAGATATGTTTGGATCCTCTATGATGCGTATGTATAGTAGGTGGCTCTACAACCCTAGTTAGCTACCACTTGTTCATCCTGAGAATGGATGATTTTTGTAAAAACCTAGCTAACTCAACTCAGTTGAGTTGAGTCGATCCAAGTTGCATAGGGTGGAAACTAGCCTATGGAAGGCTCTGCTCAAATCTCCAAATCAAAGAGGATAGGTTTGGCGTGAATACACAAATGTGTGCGTGCCTTTTCCTTTCCCAGCAAGATTTCTTGCTAGGGAGGTGGAATCGGGTGGTCTCCTCATGCTATTTCTTCCCTTCTTTATTCTATGATCTCATCCCACCTTCTTCCCATTAAATCTTCTCCACCATAGCCTCCTCTTTCATCTCACCCCCACCTCCTCCAATTTCCAAAACCTTTAACCAACCTTGCTCAATTTTTCTATTATAATCTTGGAAGTGAAGATCTAAGCTGCTCTAAGCCAAGTAACCCCCTTCCGCTAGATCTCTATCCTTTGTCTTCTCTTGGGTGGCCTGTGGTTGTTATGCTCCTATCAAATCCAACCACTCGATGATTCAAATCTCCTATTTCAAAACAAGGCACTTCTTATTCTTCTTTCTCGGCCATCGATTATATGGCTAGTGCTCGAGTAAATTTTCATTGCAACAGTGATACCACGTCACCGTTGTAACAAACCAATCAACAATTAGAAATGGATAAAATATAGGAGCGTAGTGTGGGGTATTATTAATAGAAACCGATGAAATACATGGGAATCGATGAAATATAAAGATTTTTATTGATTTGTTACAGATTTGACATGTTATCACCATTGCAACAAATATTTTTTCCTAGTGCCCTTGCTAGACTCACTGTCCATTGGGTGGCCGCTCCTTGTCACCTATGCTTGCTGTGGTTGATTAGTGCCCTCCCCGCTAGAGCTACTGCTAGGCCCTTATGCCTTTCTCTTCCTCTGCTTTGAACAGGGATGGGCTCATGTGCTCTATTTTACGGAAAAAAAAAAAAAAGAAGGAGAGATCTCATCTCCTATTTGAATATTTCACTTCTACTTAGCTTATAAATCTTACTTGAGGGTTTGTGCTCCTTGGTGTACCCCTGATTGAACCCTGGTAAAGGATCCTAGACTGACATTAGTAGAACCACTTTGCCAGACTTTCCTTTCTCCACCCTCCGGTTCGAGTATGAGTCCAATCTAGTTTATTTAAGTCTTCTAAAATTTTTTTATTGCATTTTTGAGCTTGAAATAATTAAATATGAATTAATTATATTCTTAAATAGTTTTGAATAGAAATAGTTATTTGTCCAACTCAACTTTATGGTTTCAAGATGAACAAAGATAAATGATCCTAACACTCCTTTGAATTCAAATTATATGAATTATAAAATTATGTTTAATATCTTGAATATTTAGAGTCGAGAATATAAATTATGAATGATTTATGTTTTATGTCAAATAGCATGATTTCATGAATATTTTATTATTAGTAATTTATTTATGAATTATGACCTTATGAAAAATCGCATGTTGCTATGAAATTGATACATATGGCCTTTATAAATTATTAGCTTTCATGAAAATGACTAATTTATTATAAATAATTTTATGATTGTTTGCTCGTTGAGGACTATTCATAGACTATAAACTTTTTATAGATATTTAGTATCTTATTTACATATTATTTAAGAAAATATATTTTAAATAAATATAATTTAAGAAAATATAATCTAAAAAATATGATTATAGATTCTCAGATAGTTATATATGGCTCCACTACTCCGTATAATAATTGCAAACTATGATATTTAGTCAATTATGATCCTGTCATATATAAAACGTGACTTTAGCATTTAGTCTGAGAATATTGTTTTATCTTATGACATGGCTAAATGACTAAATAAATTAGGACTATTTATGTTATATACTTGAAATCATCATTATGATTTCTATATAAGTTTTATACACCGATGATTAGATTTTTATGTCATGATTGTTATATCATTTTATATAAAATGCTTTAATTTGCAATAAATATTATTTTCTAAATGGTACATTAAAATCATATACAATCTTTGCCTGATCCAGTAAGATAGTACAAGATTACTTACTCACTCTTCTTTTTTTGTTCTTTTTTTCAAACAAATAAAACTACTAGTCCATTCTACCAAAGAAAAAAAAAAAAAAAAAAGAAAAAACTACTAGTCCAGGTTTGGAGATTGAGATAATAAGTTTGGAAGCAAAGTTAATTAGTTGGCTAATAATAGCTTTGGTTAATGGTTTGGGCGAATTACATGTTATGTAATTTTTGAATATTTAAATTTTAGATCTAGAGGTTTTGTACCTGCACTCTTTTTAATAAAAGGAAAACTTTTGGGACCTCTGTTGATATGTACAACAGTGGTTCTGCCGAACTGATTGCTGTTTCTGCCTGTGCAGTGGCGTGAAATGCACGCGGGTTCTACGAAATTGACTGCTGTACAGTCCCAATAGCCGAATAGCATGGAGTCTGGATCCCCCTTAAAAGGGGTTAGAAATATCGGCAATCATGCCTGTTGACCTGTGACTTCAAAAGCTGGAGGGGGGGAGATGGTCAAGCAAATCGAAGGACGGAAGCCATTTTCCACATTCCCAGATGGCCAGGTTGAACGTGCAATCTTTTTGACTCGAAACCAAGTCAGTCCGTCGTCCACAATTGAGTAACTAACCTGCTGCGTTCTTTCCTCCCCATCTCAACCCTCTCACCCCCGCAAACGACGGTCTACCTTGGCGTCTGAGAAGAAAAAAGAGGCAACAAGAGAAGAAATGATGGAGATAATTTGGTAGGTGGGTACTTCGTTTCATTTATAAGGAATCCATATATATCTTCCTCCATCTCCGTCCTTCCTCTCACGCAAAGAAAGCCAACACTTAATCATGGGTTCTATCCAAAACCAGAGTTCCCCGCGAGAAGAGGAGGAGGCTGCGGCAGCTGCTTATGCCTTGCAGCTGGCAACCTCCTCCGCCATCGGCATGGCATTGAAGGCGGCCATCGAGCTCGACGTGCTGGAGATCATGGCGAGGGCCGGGCCGGGCGCCGAGCTCTCGCCGGCCGAGATCGCCGCCCAGCTCCCCACCGACAACCCGCAGGCGGCTGCCACGCTGGACCGCATGCTGAGGTTCCTGGCCAGCTACTCGCTGCTCACCTGCTCCGTTGTTGCAGGTGATGGTGGCCGGACTGCGAGACGCTACGGGCTCGCACCGGTGTGCCGGTTCTTGACCAAGAATGGGGATGGGGCATCCTTGGCCGCTTTGGTGCTCATGAACCAGGACAAGGTCCTCTTGGATAGTTGGTAAGCTGCTCTCTACGTTCACCCACTAGTTAGCAGTTGCATGCTGCGTAAGGCCCGGGAAAGGACGTAAGCCTTTTTTTTTTTTTTTTTTTGTCGTTCTTTTTGCTTCTTTAATATTGACATTTTGTGAGCTAATGTTTCTCGCTATATTTTCGGGGGAAAAAATGGTAAAAAAACCACCATGACGCAGATAATTCTGAAGGTCAAATATGTACCCACTTGACATTGGCAAATTGCGTACGCACCAAATGATGAGAAATTATACGTACACTATACTACCATAAGCGCATATCTCGGTCCCAATAGACTCTAATGACTATATGCTCATCCTCATCTCAGTTTGTTTCGGTGGTGCACTGCTTATGTGACATCACATGATGCAAGGTATAATTCTTCCACATAAAATACTGCAAATCACCCCAATCCTCTCCTATGTGCAGGAACTAAAATATTAAGACCTCCTCCCTAGCATGCAATGGTAAGAAAAACCCAAGGTTGGCACCTAATTCTCAGTGTACCATGAGGTCAAGGTTGTTTGTCCACTTACGTAGTGCCTTGGTGGCGGACGATAGGCCCCTTAAGGTGATCGTGATTTTTCAATTAAATTGTTTGTTGGTGTTATTGGCGATTTTATATTACTTCTCATGTAGTAAAAGCAACCTTTTATGCTGCTTAATTATTATTAGTTATTATGCATCTAGTTGGCGTTTAGTAGGAGCATAAGAAACACAGGAATACGGAAAGCTATACCAGGTTCTGTAGCTTATTGGATATTTCATGCCGGGTTCTATTTGGTACTCATAATTTTTGAAATTATAAGTTGAAGATTGGAATAAACTCCACTTATTTTGAAAGGGCAAAACTATTATGTATTCACATATTATTATACTTTTATATGATAGAATTGATATTTTAATTATAATTTTAATATTAGATAAGTGTTATCTCGTATTTTATATGATTAATGTAACTTCTTAACATAATACTATAATTATATATGCATTATAAAAATATATAAATAATATATAAATAATGGACATTGGATTAAAATCAATACTTTTTTTCTTCATTAAATCAATAAAAAAAATAAAACAAGCTTGAACCATGACTGAAGTCAATCTTGAATTAAGTTTAGTTTAAGCTTGAATTAAGAAGTCAACCTTGAAGTGTTTTCGGCTTGATTTAGGATTGTCAAATTGATATATAGACTGGTGTTAGTCTTCATTTGAAATTAATTAGGGTTAAATCAAGTTTGAAATTATAATAAATATGTACATGAAACTAGATTGTACAGTTAAAATTTAGGATCTATTTGGATGGTTGAATCTAAAATTCATAGAATTTGTGGGTTGGAATAGTACAATTATAAAAAAATATCAAATTAAAGATTGAGCTAAATCTATGTTTGTAACCATCTAAAACTATCTTTTATATGGACTGGTCCGAATTCCCGGGAGAAAAAATTGATCTGTCGAGATCATTTTTTCTCTCTATAGAATTCGGACTAGCAAACTTTAAAAGTTTATAGGTATTGAGAATATAAGCCTAGCTCAGACTTATTTTTTTTCTAATTGTACTAGTCCAGATCCATAATTCTATAGGAATTTAGACCTGAACATCTAAACAAGTTCTTAAAATTAATTTAAGCTCCGAAAAGCTTAGCTTGACTACACTAATAAACTCTCAAAATATAGCTGCAACCTCCTTTTTGCACCAAAAAAAGCCATGATCACAAAAATGCTAATCTAGATTCCTCGTGCACCAAGCGGGCAAGAGAATACAACTACTATATGGAACAAAATCATACGAGGCAGGCATTGGAGAAAAATTATGGTGCAGGCTTCATCAGTAACCATATTTTTTTTAATATTAATTAAAAAAATTTAAAAATTAAAGACTTTTTCTATAAATGAAGTCGTTAGTCTCATAATTAAAAATAAAAAAATATGATATTCTCTTTTTTTCTCATTTTTATAATATATTTTTTATTGATATATACTATATACATGGTCAAGTAATATATATTAAGCAAATTAATCATTAAGTCAATACATATCTCCAAATAAAGTAATATATAATTTTTGAAATATAGAGTTCACCAATATATGGTATACGTTCAGATGATACATATTTAGCAAAGTAGTTATTTATAACCTAATACACACCTCTAAGTAAATTAATTTATAGTTTTCAGAATATTATGTCTACCAATACATACCATATAGTATAATGATATATATTCATTGACTTCTTGATATATACTATAAGCTTCTTTGATACACATCTAGTAGTGATCCGATATACATCTCTATGTAAATTGATATACAGCTTTCATAATATGAAATTTATTAATACATAGCATACGGTCAGATGAACATACTTAGTAAATTAGTCATTTAGTAACTAAATATATATTTCTAAGCAAATTGATATATAGTTTCTAGAATATTATATTTACCAGTATATACTATATGGTATGTGATATACACTCATCAACTCTCTAATACAAATCATAAATTTCTTTGAAACATCAAATAATGATTCAATATATATTTTCAAGTAAATTGATACACAGTTTTTAAAACATGTTTTTTACGTAGAGATATGTATTGAATCATTACTGGGTGTGTATCTAAGAAATTTACAGTATATATTAAAAAATCGATGAGTTGTATTATGCACCTGACTATGCAGTATGTACTGATGAATATAATATTCTAAAAATTATGTATTAAATTACTTGAATGTATATATTGGATTACTAAATGACTAATTTAAAAAGTATATCATATAGCCATATACTATGCATTGATAAAATTCATATTCTGAAAACTGTATTAATTTATTTAAAGGTGAGTATTAACTGTTTGATAATTAATTTGTCTAATATAGCTATATAACATATATCAGTAAAAATATATGCTGAAAATGGTATGTTTTTTTAAAAAAATCATGGGATTGATGACTACCTTAATAAAAAATATTTTTAATTTTAAATTTATTCTTTAAAATTAGTATGAAGAGAAATCGGTATGCTATGAAATTCATCTCATAATTTTTGTTCTAATGCATGCATGTGAATTTGTTTTCTTCGCTCTTGTTTTCCTTTTTCCACACGATACTAAATATTTACCAGAAACCAGCTGGCAGACAAGCAAATAGGACTCGTCTTAACGAGCAAGCTGAGGAGAGGGTACCAACTGGTTCGGTTGGTAAACTCACCGGTCGTGGGCGACAATATTTGTTGCCCGTTAGACTTCGATGGACCTTGGCTTGAAGGGGGCAAAAAAAAAAAAAAAAAAAAAAAAAACAAGTCAACACAGAATAGTAGTGTTATTACTTATTAGGAAGAAACCGGTCGTGGGCCACAATAGTTAGATTTCGATGGACCTTCTGTGAAAGAACAAAAAAAGGGTCAAGAATAGTGTTATTAGGAACAATTTTTAAAAGAGAAATACTACTTCCATACATGCACGAGAAATTGCTTGGAAATGTGATTGGATGTGGCCGGTCCTCTGTAGGACCCCTGTGACTTCCAAGTCCAACTTACATCCCCTTCGTCAACCGCAGACTACGATTAAAAGCATCTCCTTTCACATGTTTTCAGTAATATATGAAGGAGATCGATCATTGATTGATAATGGGCATGTCCAAAATAAATACTTTGGATGCATTTGGTTTGAAGGAAGAGGAGGGGAGAAAATGTAGTCAACGGAGAAAAACAGAGCAGTGTCTTATATTTGGTTGTAGTCTTTAAAAAAAATAAAAATAATAATTTTTATATGTAAATAAAATTTTCATATTTCATAAAAAAAATTCATGTGAAACGTGGACAACTTTAATTCCTACTGGTTGGGAATCGGGATAAATTTTTTCTAAAATTATTTTTGTACTTTTAAATAGAATGAGATCTGACTTTTTTTCTTTATTAAAAATATAATAAATATTTTATATAATTTTTAGTTTTTTAGAAAGATATTTCAATGAAAATTTTTTTTTTCGTAAACCAAACAAATTTTTATTTTTTTATTTTATTTCGCAGCAGATCTTTGGTAGCATGGTTGACATGGATTTTCCCTGTATATAGCAATTCTCTTTGGAATGCTAAGTAATCCATATTATACAAAATTTTATTTTAATGTGTTGGTGATGCTCCATGGAGAAGATCAGTTAGGTTTTTCCTCCTAGATGACAATGAACCTCAAAATGGGTTCATATAACATGCCCAAATTAAGTAACTGTTCCCCATCACGTCTGACTATCGCATTTGAACATCACGCTTATCATGTAAATTGAGGAATTTTTCCTTATTTAATCCATTGATTAATTATTTTTGTCTTTTAGACCTTTTCAATTTAATGCTTGGAACTTCAATCAAGATGCTCAGTGTTAAAAATTAAATTAAATTTTTTGTGGTAGCAGTCATCGGGTTATGCCTTCTCCGTAGAAACATTTGACTAAAGGCTGCTTGGATGGGTTGGCGAGCGTCATTGGTCAAAAAGCGGTTCCACCGGAGCCGTCACAAGTTCCACGAGTTCAAGTATCACACTGGACACTCAATCATCTATTGACAAAATCAAAATGTTAGCACGTGCAATACAAGTGATAAGAAAAAAATAAAAATAAATTATGAAAATCCCTCTAAGATGAAGAGTAAATTATTTATAGCCGATAATTTGAAAAACCTATGCTTGCTCTTATTTTTATCAAACAATTAATTCATAACTCAATATAATGTTATTCAAACCGTTGATCTTAAATGAGAACCAAATATTATATCAAAAAAAAAAAAAATCAAAATAATCTTAAATGATATAATAACTACTCAAAGACATACAAAAACTTGTGCATTATTTGTCGTAAATAATTTTGACTTTTGAAATAAGATAAACAGTTTCACTAACATAACTAATTTAACTGGAAAAAGTATTAATTTTAAAATTATTAGATGTAAGTACAATAAACATAAGTCTCAAGAAAGTTTTGCAATTAAAAAACAAATAAAGTCAAGAAAGACTCAGAGGTTTAGCATCGGTTTAGGACGTTGTTTGTAATCGAGTAAAGACGCACACTTCAAGCTGTAACTTTTGCTTCTACGATGCACTGTGGCTAAGAAAGCTTGTATCGTCTATGTTCCATAGGCAACACCTGAAAGATGCGGTTTTGGAAGGGGTGATTCCCTTCACAAAGGCCCATGGCATGACGGCATTTGAGTACCACGGCACCGATCCGAGATTCAACAAGGTCTTCAACCAGGGCATGTCAAACCACACCACCCTATTCGTGAAGAAAATGTTGGACACCTACAAGGGCTTTGAAGACCTTAAACACCTCGTGGATGTTGGTGGGGGGCTGGGAGCCACCCTCCAAATGATCGTATCCAAGTATCCACACATTCAAGGAATCAACTTTGACCTGCCTCATGTCATCTCTGGGGCTCCACTTATTCCAGGTTCACTTTTAATGCTTGATATATGAATTAATCTTCTAAACTGGCAAACATAGCTCCTGTGTATATATCCTTTTGGAAGAGAGCAATTTAGTTGGATTGCTCATGGCTATCTCTCGGCACTCTCGCTTGACTTAGTTTGGCAATGATGTTGGTTGGTGCAGGAGTGGTGCATGTTGGGGGAGACATGTTTTCAAGCATTCCAAGTGCAGATGCGATCTTTATGAAGGTGAGTTACGTTCATCATTTACTTGGATTTGCTACGTATACTTCTACAAGGGTTTTTTGGACCTCCAGATTAGTGTCAGGACTGCCTCCATTGGGGCTTCAGGAGAAGCCAAACATGATCAATCTCAGTCAGGCATGATAAAAGTTTGACTAAATGAAATATTGGCTTATATATAAGTTGCCAATAAGTCATATGAAGCTTGGCTTAAGCTCGAGCCATGCCCGAGCGACCCTTTTAGAAGACTAATGGAGCCCAAGCAGTGCAACACTTGGCTCGACTCGTTTGCACAACTAGCCCACCAACTGTGTGAACTAAGAAAGACCTCAATAGGGTCTAATTGGCAATAGGACAAAGGGCCCTCTGTTTTAAGGTTGTTATTTTGTATTTCATGTACATTTTGCATTGGAGGTGAACGAGCAAGTGTTAGTTCTAACTTACTAATTATGAGAACTAATTAGAAGTTTAGAATTCCTAGATATAATTCTAGCAATCTCTAATGCACATGGCAATGAAGGCTAGCAGTACCCCATCCGACCACATGTGCAAGCAATTGAAATTAATTATCCATCCATTCGAAATGATGAGAGCCTATACATTTTATGGTATAGCGCCTTATAGTAGCTAAAATTATTCAAGAAGCTGTCCACTTGTACTGGGTTAATCATGTTAGCCTTTAGCTACTAAGATCATCAAGACATTCTTTGTTTCAAAGTCTTAAATCCTGTAATGGTCAAAAATGTTCGATCCTTGAACTTAACAAAATTATCCATTTGTGAAGATTAGTCACACGTTGTGGAGAAGTAATCACGTTTATGGATTACAATGTACTGGCTAAGGCCTTCAACTGAACTTGCTGACCCAGTCCATTGACACCCTTATTAATGTTCCATAAACCTATGAGAAAGTTGCAGCCTCGTCCGGTCGATTTGTGCATGTTTATATTTGAAAATCCCAGTTTATAGTGATTTCTATCCTGTCATTATTAGATGGTACATAATCTAGATTATCTTCATAAGTTTAAGTAGGAATCAAAAAATTGCACCTTCAATGGGACAAGTGTGTTCTGTTATGAAACTTGCAGTGGATTCTACATGACTGGAGTGATGAGCATTGCTTGAAAATATTGAAGAACTGCTGGAAGGCTCTTCCAAATAATGGGAAGGTAATCGTCGCAGAATGTCTTCTTCCAGAAGCCCCAAAAGCCAACGCTGAAACACAAGTGCTCTACTATGGAGATCTTGCCATGTTGACGTACAATATTGGTGGAAAAGAGAGAACAAAGAAGGAGTTTGAATCTTTGGCAAAGGAAGCTGGTTTGCTCATTTCAAAGCTGAATGTTGTGCTCTTAACATGTGGGTAATGGAATTCCTTAAATAGGCAAAGGGAATTCCTGGTTATTGGTATTCCTCTCTGGTTCAAATTTTCTTTGTTTGTCAATAAAGGGAGGTTAAAACCACCCGGATGACCAGAGTCATTGGATAAAAATTATTTTATAACGATATTACTCAAAAAGAAGTTCAATTGGAGTTGCTAATGTGATTATTATGTGGGGGCATATAGCCAAGTTACTCTGGAAGCAGCTTTAAAAGCTTCACATGACTCCACCCATGAAGGACCTCCTACCAAATTTTGGCTTTTGGTAAACTACAAACAGAAATTTGGCTTGCTCAAAGACATACTACAATTACTAAATGCCATTATGGTTAAGACTAGGATAATAATTTTTCTCCAGGGTAAAATTAAGAACCAAAGTAACATGGGAAGCAATGAGAGGAAGGTTTCCCAAGTTCCTACTTTTTCAGAATTGCCTGTAGATCATAGCTTTTGTTGTCAGGAATGGAGAGGGAAGCCTACTAGCTGTCGTAGTAGCAATTTTGAACACCCTTTGAACTATAAGAAATCAAATGGAGCATGGGCAAAACAAATTGTGACACTTTTGCCATTTCCAAGTGGATGAGTGAGTTCAGTTTTATGACATGCAAAATTTCGAATGAATCTAGCAAGATTGTGAAGGGTTTTGTGTTATGTTGATGTTTAGCATTTTCCTTTCTTTTGTGTGGATAGGGCAGAGTTATGATAAGATACAAGCACATGTTTTACGTTATATACATGTGTGGCAAGTTATTAATTAATTATACCTGTTTATTCTCTCTATATACAATGGAAAAGCTGAAGTCTATTGATTTTCAAACTATACATGTTTTAATATTTGTAGATTAGAATTACTAAGGTAGATTTTGTTATGTTTGATTTCTCTGAGCTGTGCAGCTTATTCCAACGTTCAATTGAACATTTGCTCAAATATGAATTTGTTTCAAAAAAACTATGTTCCATTCTTGTGTATTTTCATTTGGGTGAATGTGCTATGTTGTTCTATTTACTTGTTTAACAAAATTTTGGCTTGACGTATTTGATATCTTTTGAACCTTTAGTCAAGCAAAACTTTGGGGGAAGATGGGAATGCGACTTAGGGATTTGATTTTTCAGTTTTGAATCTTCAATTGCTTCAAAAGATAAAAGAGAAGTTTCATTTCCTTGTTATTTAATATCATGCATTATAATAACAATGCTATCTGATTATGACAGCCTTTGAAATTATTAGGAAGATTATAAAAATCCAAAATGTTTTATATTTTTTGTGTATTTTTAATATTTTATATTTGTTATCCCAAATTAATTATTTAAATTTTTTATTATTTTACTTTGGTGCGAAAGTTAACCTCACCGTTTGATAATTGAACTGTTGACATCTCGTGTTTGACCAAGTATTCAGATTTTTAATACATTGTTTAATGTATTTTGTCATCATAGACATGCCCAAAAGAAAAAGAAAAGGAAAAAAAATACCGTCACGTGATGCACGTGCGGACCACTTTGATTAGTTCCAACCTTTGCCGTCCCGCCTCTTTCCGCCGGCAGACAAGACAGAGCACGGGAGACATCCTACTCCCTGCAATCTAAATCACTGCCGCGCCACTCGATCTTCACCCCTCGACATGACGTGGCATCGGACGTGAAGAGCTTTTGAAGAATCTAATCCTCGCGTCATTTACCAAAATAAATAAATAAATAAATAATCTAATCCTCACGTACCAAAAAATAATCTAATCCTCGCGCCCGTCACTCCGACCAACCCCATGACAAAACATCAATATTTTTTTGGTAGAAGACAGAACATCAAATTTGCCGCCCGCCTAACCTACACACCCGCGTGGGCAGCGGTCAGGGTGCAATCTAACCTACTTAAATTTGATTTGATTCAAAATATTTATATTCAATTTAAGATCAATTTATTCTTAATTTTTAAATTTAATTTAATTTAAATATCAACAGAATTATCGAGTTCGTACTTAAATTTTGATCATAATTAAAAAAATATAATTAAAAATTAAGAGTCAGAAGATGCAGACAAATTATATCCCGTCCACCGCACCAACCAAAACCATCCAATCCTTCTCCCTCTCCCTCTCCCTCTCCAATGAAGGGAAAACCAATTTTGTCAGCCATCTCCTTTAATATTGGCTTCGCAATACAGATAATCTCTATTCTCTAGTAGATGCTTTATTACTCTCACAACAGAATATTTATACGTATTTATAACATTAACAACAAGAAGCACACTGCTTAATTAACCACCAAGAAACCCATTGATTATATTCATGACAATAGTCCCTCGCATTCATTTCTAGGAAAAAAAAAAAAAGAGAGAGAGAAGAAGAAAAGAAAAAAAATTGCACACTCGTTTAAGAACAAACTCATGATATCTAACAACATATATCCATATCCTAGAAAAAAAGCGGATAAAAACAATTGAATAACTGAAAAAGGCACAGTTCTTTCGTCTCATTTCTTTCCGAGACACCGGCGCTTCCTCTTCTTTGACCGGCATGGCAACGAAGGCACCGTCGTCATCGGCCGGTCTCTTTGTCGAAACCAAACCTCGATCTCCTCAAGCCGAGCGCTGAACAACTCCAGCTCCGACAGTCTCCTCTTGCACAAAAGCACTTGTCGGGGCTTCTTCGGCGCCGGCGGGCAGCTGGAGGGGACCGGCGGAATCCTGCTCTCTTCGGAGGTCGGCGTCCGGCACTCATTCACCCCATCCTCACCATTAACAAACGATGACAGCTTATCACGATCTTCTATCGGAAACACCGTCACGATCGGCCGCAGAACGGACTCCGATGGGACTGCGGAGAAATCCGGGGATGCCGACATGGTGTGTGGATGAAGGAGGAGGCCAAGAAAGTGGCGGATAAATAGTGTGGAAAGGGGGGGGGAGGCGTACTCGAGAAGAAGGCAGCATAAGATTTTGTTGAGGGGGGTCGTTTGGTGCCTCCTTTTATTAAAAACTCTTCTAATTTGTTCCTAGATCTCCTTTAGCTAGCTTTTCACTTTCTTGGATGGGCCCTGTGGAAGAGGAAGAGGCGTTTTCATTTTCACTCTCAGGTGAAAACTGGTCGTTAATTTATTCGTTTACTGACAGAGATCGATCATAGGATGCTGTCCGGGGTTAGGTAATCCTGGAATGGATGTAGAGGTCGTGGCTGCCCTTCGATGCATGGGAGAAGGTTGGGCCCAGTGGCACGTGCGAAGTCGTGAAGAGACTTACATAGGATGCCGTATGGGGATCTTGAACCGCACCGTGGACTAGTTTTTTTTTTTTTTTTTTTTACTATGATTACGGGTGCATGGGGAGTCGGGCTGGCCGAGTGACAGGGTACCTTTGCACGTGGGAAACCTGCTTGGCTTTCAGCGCCGTGTTCGGCAAGCTTCACTAGCTGGTGACAAGTGGCAACAGCTACAGCAATTTGTTCGGCTGTCCTTTTGTTTATTCTGTTCTGAGTTTGATTTAGTACCATATTGTTACTGTTTTGCAAGTTAATTCGGTGTGCAGATACCCAACGCCTGTAATTTCCGCAAATTGCTCCACAACAGTGTTTTTATTGACTTTGCAATCTCAAGATATTGCCAGGTGAGATAGATTATTCTGCCCGATGGAGATGGGAATGGAAACCCTCGGTGGTTAAAATAGATGAAGTTTTGAGAAAAATAGATCATATGACAGGAGAAACATTATGTGTGGGTTTCCTTCATCATATCTCAGGATTTTTTGTGTTTAGTATTTGTAAAAATGAGTATAAAAATTTTTGTGATTAAGATCACGAGATTATCGAACAAATAATTGGGCTTTTTTCATTGAATGTTAAAGATATACCTCATATCAAGCATACTATAACTTAAGTATCTATTTTATCTGTTAATCCGTTATGATATATCTTTTTGAGCAAATTGAGATCATATCTGAGTGTAACTATTTGTTAATTATTTGAATATTTGATCAATTATTGATTTTACTGGATGCATGTTGTTATCCGATTTGATGAATTAATTGAACTATCAAGCAAAAATTTTGGAGTAGCAAATTTGAGCTATATCAAAGTTTTGCTATTAACAATACAATTTGAGCATATTTGGATTATATATGAAAATAACTAGTCTTGGGAATCTTATATACGAGTTGCATCTAGAGAAATCATTATTGGGCATGCTTGGTTTCTTTTGCTATGGTTATTAACATGCAAAGGTAAAATTGGTGTGATTTTTTTATCCAAAATAAAAAAAAATAAAATAAAAAAAGTTGTGATTTAGAGGGTTGACGCAGTCTCGATAGTGGGCCATTCATTGGATATCACGTGAACACCTTGTCGGATGGGCAATTGAGTGGGTAAAATAGGTGGCAGTGCTTGTTATTTTTTCATTGCTTTAATATTTTATTGGACATCCAAGTACCCCAGTGTTAATGTTTGCCATATATTAAATGACCTTTAGCACGTCAATCATGATGTCCCCTTCCCCTGTGCAACCAGTCGTGCATGTCCTAGTATCCGTGCATCAGCCAGCCCATCAGCATATTTTGGTGCCGTGTCAGAGAATTTCTTCCCATGGCCATGTACCCAATATCTGTTCAGAGTCAGAGCAACCAAGGAGCATCAAGCCCCGCTGGAATTAACCTCAGATGACTCGGATGTATGCACCTTTTACAGTTGCTTCTACCACCTCATCATACAAAGATTATCAATTGTAATAATGTTTGGGCAAGTAAGATCAAGTCTTATGAGATGGCCCTGATTTGTTCAATGCCTGTGCTAACTAATTATTTCCTGGTCTAGAAATCACTGATCCATGATAGCAAGTGGCTCAAGCTAAATTACATCCCAACTTATATAGATCGAGATAAGCTATAGCCTTGTTTTTGCGACCTTAAGACCTGTCGACAGTGTAGCCAGTAGCCAAGGCCTAATATTCCGACCCTGAATATGTCCTTAATTATAGAAGTAATGTAGTCTTGGATATCATCGAGCCATCAAATTCAAGTAAAGCTAGCAATCTAAAATGGTCTGGCCGTAGTTCATATAATGCTAAAAGACCATAATCGACAGCATGCATCAAACCAAGCCACAAAGGTGGCACGTTATAAGCGCAACACAGTACAACTATACAAGTAACAAAACCAAGGGTTTGGTAAGTTTTTAAATTGATTTTTCACCAGGGGAAAGCTTCTAAGCTGATTTGGAATAAATGACCGGACCCTAGTACTGTTAGCTTCTCAGTCGTCACAGTTATCTGTAGCGTTATCAGTGGACCATTGGTGACGACAATATTCACCGTCGTACACTGCACCCTTTATTCGGTGGGTGACCGACGGCTTCTCTCGCCTCTACTGTCATTATTGGAAGGAGGAGATCTCGGCGGCCATTCATCTCTCTTTGGAAAAGAAATCGAAGGCTTTAGACCGAAGCATGGCGAAAGTGGTTCTCGAACGCGATTGAAACCAGATGATAGGTGCGTCCATGGCAGGTCCCGAGCATGCATGTATGGGCTGCAGCGGTTGAGTTAGGACTAGTGCCGTCGGTGGTTGCCGTTGGATGATGTTACAAGAACCTCTATGACGTTCTAGTTTGGGGCCCATTCAATAGGGAGGAATATTCGGTAGATGACTCTAAACTTATCATCTAATATTATATCGAATGTGACGCATATCCATATCCATTGCAAAAAAAAAAAAAAAAAATCTAGTAATATATAAGTGTGCCTTACCTAAATACGCTTCATTCGAGTGAAGTTTTTTTTTTTTTTTTTTGGAAAAAAAAAAAGAGGGAAAGAAAGAAAAAGCAAAAGGTAAAAGTGTACGTTGACGCCCGGTCCAACCAACCTCACCCACAGGCTAGATGCATGCTCCACACATGGCGAGGCTCAGTAGGACTCTAGATGGGAGTTAGAGAGAGCTCGATGTCTTCCTATATGGGAGTCAAGAGGGGCCAAAGTGTAGGAAACCTTAACCCCCCACCTCTATTTTGAGGATCCCCATCCTCTAGTGGATTGCCATCGCGGCTAGATAACCCTTTCTCTCTTCTCTCTCTTCCATATTGAACCGTTTGTAACACCGCTGCCTCTGCTCTTGCCAAGATCTCACGGCAATAGCCCTCCCATGTCGCCGACACTCTCTCCTCTTCCATCAGGTGTAAAAACCTATATATGCTGTGTCAACCTATACCGCCTTGCTTTTTGAGATCCACCGCTGTTCTTTTCTGAATTTGGGACAGTGGTATGGCTAGATGTCTATTTAGGCTTCTTAGACTCTCATGGCCTTATAACGAAGCCTCAACCACCGGTGAGCAAGCCAAGCCATGATTGAAGCGCCAATTCCCTGCTCTGGCCAAATTTCCTATCTTCGTTTTTATGCTTTAATTCTTCTTTTTCCTCTAGCATCGTCATTATAAACATTGGAAGCTAGACGTTTGGCCAATACACACCATTGCTACCAGCAACCTTCCTCCACCCTTGGTTCAAATTCCAAAAATATCCCTCCCAATTTTTCTTCTTTATCTCTCTCTTTCCACATATTTCATTGGAACCTAGCAGAGGACCTATACTCCTCTTTAGGGACTTCAGGTTGGCCACAGTAGATGATCTTGGACCAACGTTGTAATGGCCATCATAGATTGATACTGTCGCACTATGATTGTCTCATGGGAGGCTGGAAATGTGATATTATAGTTATCTTGTTATATGCTAGAAATGTAGCATTATAATTGTCCTATGCCATGCTAGAAATGTGGCATGCAATATGATTATTCTATCATAGACTAGAAATACGTTACTTTATCATAGATTAGAAATGTGATATTATGATTATCTCATTATAAGTAGAAATGTGGCATTATGGTTGTCCTGGTGTAGATTGAAAATATCATATTATGATTGAACCTTTATAGACTGAAATATAGTATTATTATTGTCCTATCACAAATCAGAAATATGGTGCTATGATTGTCCTGACACTAGCTAGAAATATAATATTATACTTATCCATCACAGGCTGAAAATATAGTACCGTGATACTATGATTGTTTCATGGGAGGCTAGAAATGTGATATCATGGTTGTCCTGTTATATGCTAGAAATGTGGTATCATAATTGTCTCATGCCATGCTAGAAATGTGGCATGCATTATAACTATCCAATCATAAGCTAGAAATGTGGCACTATAGTTACTTTATTATAGATTAGAAATGTGGTATTATGATTATCTCGTTATAGGCTAGAAATGTAGCATTATGGTTGCGCTAGTGTAGATTGAAAATATCATATTATGATTGAACCTTTATAGGCTGAAAATATGGTATTATTATTGTCCTATCACAAATTAGAAATATGATGCTATGGTTGTCTTGTCACTAGCTAGAAATATAATATTATACTTATCCCATCACAGGCCGGAAATGTAGTATATGATTGCATCATCATAAGATAGAAATAGAGGATTAAAGTTGCTCCCTTACATACTGAAAAAATGGCATTTGCGGCAATCCCTCGTCGCCTGGTCGTCGGAAACGAGTACCTGCAAAAGAAATTTATACTGACCGAAGATGCCTCCGGTGGAGACCCTCCGACGGTCAAGTCAGAGAGGAGACTAGGCAATAGTAGAAAAAAATCAGGGAGACTCAGCGAGAGAGAGAGAGTGAGTTAGAGAGAGAGAGAGAGTCCAAGGACTTTCTTCCAGAACCTCCCCGCAGCACTGTTGCCTTCCTCATTTTATAGTAGAGCGTGGCATGGTGTCGCCATTAATGGCGCAAACAACTGGGGGAGTTGTCAAATCACCGGAGGCTGTCAGAGTCGCTGCGGACTGTCAAGTCGCCGTAGACTGTCAAATCGCTGGGATTAATCTATGTCCTTGGCAGGACAATACCCCAGGACGGCTATGCCGCACGCTCTTTCCAGGACAGCGGCCCACAGCAGTCGTACGGCGTTTGGGGGAGCCGATCGACCATACGTCGACATTTGGTTGCGGGACATCGGGTGAGTTGCAGGAATTTCAGTCCAATGTCCGCAACAATGTCGACGTATGGTCGTCTGGTGCATTGCAGAATCGGACATTGGCACCAGGCCTGACAGTGAATCGGTAGAGTTGGCTCCGCCGTTCGGCTAGTCGGAACAGAATGGATCGTCGACGACATACTCGGTCGGACAGTGTCGATAATCGTCGGGGGGTCGGTAGAGTCGGGACGGTCAGGTAGGCCGAGGATGAGTCGGGTGAAAAGATCGGTCGTATATCCCAACATGCATTATGGTTATCCATCATCGGCTGGAAGTGTCATATTATAGGTGCCCTATCATCATATGGAAACGTTGCCAGTGTTGTCCCAAGATGAAAAATCTAAAGGTTATTGGCTTGAAACATGCTAATTAGAAAAAGACACAAGCCATTATTGTATGGAAAAATTATTTTGATGTTATGTGAGATATTTACGCATACTGATAGTATTGGATAGTAAATATAAATTTCATATTGGATAGCCGATATTTGACTGTGGGATATATGTAATTTAATTCAACAGTTATATTTGTTAGTTTTATCTTTGAATTATTTATATTGAGCTATGTTATTTTTCTCTTAAGTCACAAGATGCTTTGTAACGGATACGTTGAAGAGAATTATTGAGTGATGGAATAGTTAGCTAGTTCACCTCTGATACCAGGTGAATAATTGAACTATATGATTTGGCAAATTTTGATATTTATTAATGATAGAACTATTTATTTGGATTGAAATAGGACACACACACACATATATATATATATATATATTATATAATATATATATATATATATATATATATATATCATATATCGATGATCTAAGTCATTAGATGTGATCTACTATCTAAAATTTATTCACACATTAAAAATTATATTATTTGAAGATCCATAACTATACATCAAGTGATCGAAAAATATATCTAATTCAATTTTATTTAGGCTATCCAACTTTTGACTACTTGATGCATAGGTTAGGGATCTCCAAATCATATGATTTTTTGTGTCAAACAGTTTTGAAGTAGTAGATTATATTCAACAGTTTGGATCATTGATGTATGACTCATATTATAGAGTTTTGATCTGACCGAATTTCAGTCCCAATCTGATCGATCTGATTTTAGTCTGGCTACACACATACATATATATATATATATTAAAAAAATATAATACTGTTGAAGTTTTCTTTTTCTTTAATTTCGTTAGTTTTACATTCTCTTTAGGGTCATATTGTTAGGGTTATGTGGTTGTGTCATATGGCCGATCCAAGTGATGGCTTAGGAAGTGACATTTATTTAATGAAAAATTGAAAATATCTTTGAGGTATACAAAATCAAGATGCAACAAAAAATTACTTGTTAACTGTAAAGAAGAAAACCAACATTCCACTGCAAATATCCTCCTTCAAGGAATGGAGGTGAATTAACCTCTTTTTTTGTAGGAAAACTTGATCTACATGCACTTTATAAATTGTGTAATATCGAAAGCAATGATAGTATACATTAGCAGTTGTAGGGAATAGCTTGTGGTGCATGGCTCATGTTGAACACTTACATATGTAAGTTCTTTGTCGGTTCCGATATTCTTTTAATGTAAAATAGTTGGTGGTTGGAAACATTTGTCACATGCATGTTTTGGGGATCCTTAAAAAGACATGCTACATGCTTAGTCTGGGACATCCTACCCTCATCTATATTTTAGGAAGGGCATTGCTTGTTGCTGTCACTCCTACTCAGAATGATGTTGCTCTTGCCCATTACCTTCAAATGTTTTTTTTTCTCATTAGAAAAAGATTGTTTCAATCAACTAGTAATCATAGCATTGTTTGCTTTAAGACCAACTTCCTTGAGTATCATATTTTTCTCCTTTATGGGTCCTCCCTATGCAATTATTGCTGGAATCTATTCAGGGTTCATTATGCAAATTACATATTGATCTTGTAATAATGTTAGAGTCATGAAGAAAATGATCATGAGAAGGGTGCATTTTTTCCATAGTCAAGAGTAATTGTGATGAAACAGATAAAAGAATTTGCATACGCAAAAAAGTAATAGATAGCAAAACAAAAATAATGGAACAAGATTAATAAAAAGGATAGGTAAAAGTTTGACACTTCCTTCCATGCAAATCGGTCTTTGACCTTAGAACTTCAGCTTTATAAGCCTTTACTAGAAATGTTTTGGCCTCCGACCATAATTTTTGTGCTTAGTCTCGTGAAACTACCTACCATAACTAAAACATATACATAGGAGTTTTTCTAGGATCTATTGTGGAAAAGATTTAAACTTTCACTGCAACAAAATAGATATTAACGATAAAAAAATTCATCGCTAATAACGAATTTTCGTCGCTAATTTTACTTTATCGTCGCTAATATTAATCGTAAATAATGACGTCATTGATAATTTTTTACAATAAAAAAAAATTTCATCGCAAATAATCAATAATACTGATAAAAAATTTTCATCATTAAAAAAATTATTTTTTCAAATCTATTTAGATGAAAAATTTTAGTCGTAAAAAAAGATAATTTACGATGAAATGTTAATCGCTAATAAAAAAATAACTATTTACGATGAATTTTTTTGTCGCTATTAATTTAATTAAAATTTTATAAAAATAAATTTAAAAAAATATTAGTGATGTAAATTTTTTGTGACAAATATGATAATTTTTGACATAAATTTTTATCATTAATAAATAATAAATTAAAACGATGAAAATATTTTTATCATTATTAATTTAATTAAAAATTTTTATAAAAATTAAATTTAAAAAAATATTAGCAACGTAAATTTTTTATTGTAAATATAATTATTTGAGACAAAAATATTTTCATCACTATTAATTTAATTAAAAATTTTTATAAAAATCAAATTTAAAAAAATATTAGCAATGTAAATTTTACATCGTAAATATTATAATTTTTGATGTAAATTTTTATCGATAATAAATTTTTAATTATTTATGATGAAAATAATTTCATCACTATTAATTTAATATAAAATTTTGATATTTTTAAATTTATTAAAAAAATTATTTATGATCAATTTTTCATCGCTAATATATTTTTGACGATCAATATTTCATCAAAATAATTTCATCGCTAATAATTTACACATATTTTTTTAAAAATAATTTATAAATATATATTTTTAATTTATATTTAAATATTTTTTATAAATTTAAAATAAAAAATTAAAATAAAAAATTCACATAATAAACCTACAAATAAATTTTATCATTTTATTATATTAAATTAAAATTAAAAAATCTAAAATAAAAATAAAAAGCTACACAAATAGACCGTCAAGTTCAGCATCTGTAGAAGGAGAATGGACTGGGAAAGGAGAGCGCTCGGATGAGCTCGGACCGATTTGTTGTTGCCTCATCAGCTGCATCATCTGCTCTATTTGCACTATTCACTCCATTATCTGGACCTGGAGCCACTGGTACTCGTCAATGCGTACAGTCAGCTCATCAGCTCGCTGCTTAATCTGTCTCTGTACCTTCGCCAGTCGACATCGCAGGCAGTATGGACGTCAGCCTTGGATGAGCGTGAGGATGAGGGAGCAATGATCCCATGCCCTGGATCCCGTCCTAACATAACAATGTCTCGTACCAAATATCTGATCACAAATCTCATCATCTATGGGTGCGGTCGAGCCCTCAAGGGTAGGCTGGGATTGATATCTATCATATGCTCTGAAAATTAAAGTTATAGCTATTTTAATTTCGTACTAAAATCAAACTACGAATGAAAAAAAATAATTGAAAAAACATACAAAAAGCTCTTGCTCCCCTTCGTCCACTCCTCTGACCATCACTGGTGGTCCGCTGGTAGATATCGATCCTACCAGGAAGCTCGCCACTTTCAGTATCTCTCTAATTTGAGAATAATTAATTAATTTTTTTTTAAATAGTTAGAGAGTTAAAATATACTAATTAAAAATTACTTACCATCTGATCCATGTAACGAGCGAACGACCTCGAACTCCACAATACGGTATGGTATGTCTCGCCTGATTTGCAGCTTTCTGAGCACATCTTTTCTGTACAGTTAGCAGTCAAATTAGTAGGTAATAAACTGAATTTAAGAATAAATGATTCAATCATTAAACTTTAAAAAAAAATTTGGATGTGTAATCTGATATGCCGATCCTCGTAATACGGACATATGACGTCCAATCATCTATAGTGATGCTATCATAGGGCCACTGCCGCGCTGCCTCCATCTCATGATCCTACATCATATGGTACAATGCTGATGGATGCGATGGCGATACTCTTGAAACGCAAAGATAAATGAGCATCCGCATCTCGTCGCATGATCCTCCTCAAAATCAATAATATCAAATATGCCTATGAATAACAAATATTAGAAGAATACTGAGTTAATTAAATATTCACAGTATAATTTATTTGACCTATAATTAGGTGTAGAAAATTTCTTTCTAAGCTGATATAACATGAGCCAATTGAAAAGCATCACGGAGGCATAGCTACAGTATATGATGCCCAGCTCAGTTTGCCATGGCTCGCACCATCTCTTAGTGAGCCTAGTGTAGTTGGATGGTATCTCGATATAGAGGCGCTGTCCGAGTGCTCGCATCTCCAATGCTCTAGAGCGAGTTCTTCGATGGATCTCGCCCTCGCCTCACTATTGGTGGAGACTGTCCTGAAACAACAATAAATAAATCATTAGTATGATAGCAATCCAAATAAAAAAATTAAATTTTATTATATAAAAAGTATAATAATACCACTCGGATCTATTAAACTCTAAAAAAAAAAGTTTGGATGTGTAACCTGATATGCCGGATCCTCGTAATACCGATATATGACAGTCCAATCATCTATAGTGATGCTGTCATAGGGCCACTGCCGTGCTACCTCCACCTCATGATCCTACATCATATGGTACCAATGCTGATGGATGCAATGGCGATACTCCTTGAAAAGCAAAGATAAATGAGCGTCCACAGCTCGTCGCATACGATCCTCCTCAAAATCAATAATATCAATTATACCCTGCCAATAACAAATATTAGAAGAATATCGGATTAATTAAATATTCATAGTATAATTTATTTTACCTATAATTAGGTGTAAAAAATTTTTTCTCAGCCGATACAACATGACGTCAATCGAAAAATGTCATGGGGCACAGCTACGGTATATGATTCCAGCTTAGTCTGTCACGGCTCGCACCATCTCCTAATGAGCTGGTGTAGTCGAATGGTATCTCGATATGGAGATGCTGTCCCGAATGCATGCATCTCCAATGCTCTAGAGCGAGGTTCTTTGATGGACCTCGCCCTCGCCTCACTACTGGTGGAGACTGTCCAAAAATAATAATAAATAAATCATTAGTATGATAGTATCTAAAAAAATTAAATTTTATTATATAAAAAGTATAATAATATCACTGGATCCGCCTCACTAAGACCGCCTCACTGGACCTGCCAGTGCAGGATCCTCTAACGACGGAGCTAGTGCGGCAGAGGAAATCGGTGAAGGTGACTCAGCCTTTGGGGTAGACTGCGAACACGAACGTCATCGTCTATCTCTTGGTACCATACCTACAATTCTTGACATATAAATGAATATAATATTTAATAATAATAAAAAAAATAAATTATATTCTAATGAATAGAATTATATCGTATACCATTATTATAAGAGAAGATGGAACAAATAATATAGATTGACTCATCAATATTCATATCTTCTCGATGCGTAGATCCTCTCCGAATCATAATAATCAATATATGTATCGTCTTCTATCTCATCATCATTTATGAACTGATTGTCGTCCTCTGACTCATCAAGATTAAATATAAAATCAGCTCAACTTCGTTAGACAGCAGATCAGCCTTATTCAAAAAGTTGTTACAAGTTCTTCATTAACAAGAAGCTCGGCTAATGTTTGTTCTTCCTCTTGAAAAGCTTTCTCTTCATATAAATTTAAATTTTATTCATCTCTAATCGGGTTAGTATATCATGTATGCCTTTAGGTGTTATTTTTTATATGACATACTAATTACCTCGATACTTTAGATCTTTCAAATATATTATTTATTTCACTTGAGTTGCTAATATATACGGTTCATTCTGATATCATGTTTGTACAAAATTTACATTGATAAAGTATAGATCGATATGAATACGATCTTTTTATTGCTAATATCCCACCATTCACACTAAAATAAGAATACAGAATTATCGGATTCATACTTCAGTTCTATGATATCTATCAGTACACCATAATATTCAATCTCTTCTTCTCTTTCATATCTTATCATAGCAATCCTACTATCTGGATCCATCGTTGCATTTCAAATTTTTTTGTGTGAAATCTCATTCTTCCAATGATACAGAATGCGTAGTGGTTAGTCCTTTGATTGAAACCACATGCTGAATCGTATAACTCATCAATTGCACCCTCTTCTTTATTGAAATACTTATATTTCATCTACATTATAACATAAAAAATTATGTTGGTTCAAATAATTATTTTATAATTATTAAAAATAACGTATTACTAGTACAACTTACAAGATCATCAAACTATTTTACAAATTTTTTTCTATATCATTCATCAGCATCCGTATTATTCTCTCTGCATAGTATACTCTTGTGCTCACTGTAACAAATCATGATTTTTAATTTTACATCGATATGAAAAAATTACTTAGAATATTAAACAGTATGCTAAAATGATACTTATTCAATGAAATCTTCAATTTCTTCACAATTATTTAGAATGTAGAAATGTGTCTTGGATAGCTCATTCACATCCATAAATTCATATCTCCTTCCACCAATGGGTCGAACTGTTTGTAAATATAGACAGCGTCGGTTCATTATCACCTCATTCACAATCTGCATTACGATCTGTATGATTGAATCTTGTTTCAATATCATCAAGATATATCGAGCAAAATGTGACACACTTCGTAGCCACGTATGCTTCCGCTATAGACCTTCAGGCTGTGCTTTATTGCGTACATACTTTTCTAGGGTACACAAAAATCTACAAGTAAAAATAAATTTAAATTTTAAAAATATATTTACATCTTATAACTGATATGACAAAGTGCGTATAATTTCTTTACCTTTTAATAGGATACATCTATCTATAATATACCGGTCCAGCCAAAAGAGTTTTCTTTAGAAGATGAATAGCCAAATACACCATAACATCAAAAAATGATGATGAAAAATTTTTTCTAACTTACAAAAAATGAGTATGATATATTTTTCAAAATTTTCAAGTAAGTTAATCTTCAATTTTTGATGACATAATTCTTGGAAGAACACTCCCAACTCAATCAATGCAGTTTGAACATCACCATCCAAATAGACACGCATGACCATAAGAAGCAAATATTGCATCATCACATGGGAGTCATAACTTTTCATGCCAAAGATATAACCATCGTTGTTCTCAACACACCATGATATATTTGAAGCGTATGCATCAGAAAACTTTACGATTTTGAACCATCCATAGAAATTTTTCTTTTCTTGCCAAACAGTAAATAACATGCAGGTGGCATAAAAAATTTATCACCTCGATGAACTAAATACAACTCCGATCGGATTTCTATTTCCTGCAAATCAAGACAAGCTTTTGTACTATCTTTTATTTTTTCTGAGATATTCAATACAGTACTGATGATATTATCACAAATATTCTTCTCAATATGCATTACATCCAGATTATGATGAAGTAGTAACTGCTTCCAATACGATAGTTCAAAAAAAATACTTCGCTTTGTCCAATTCAACTCAGCTTCAGTATGCTTCCGCTTGCGAGTATCTGATTTTTTTTCAAATTAGATCCAATGACTTCAAGTTGTTCTAAAACTTCTGCTCCACTTAACTCCTTAGATGGCAGACGTTGGTCGGACCACCAAAGTATTGGTTGCAATGGATCCTCCAAGAATGATTACCAGGTAAAAACAGTCGATGATCCATGAAGCATATTTTTCATCCATGCTTTAAATGTAAGGAGGATGCATCTTTGTTGCATATTGGACATGCTAGATATCCTTTGGTGCTCCACTCAGATAAGTTTTCATATGCAGAAAAATCATTTATAATCCATAAAATCGAAGCATGCAACTTAAAATTCTTTCAATGCACAGAATCATATGTTTGTACTCTATTTTCTCATAGCTCCTTCAGATCATCGATTAACAGTCGTAGATATACATCAATTTTATTACCTGATGCTTTCAGATCCGAAATCAATAGTGACATAAAAATAAATGGTTCTTTCGTGCACTTTCAAGGTGACACATTATATACAACTAACATCACAGATTACATGCCGTAGAAAGTACTCAAATTACTAAAAAATTAAATCCGTCTGTCGCTAGACCAAGCCGAATATTGCGCGGGTCACTCACAAATTGTGGATGCTTTACATCGAAGTCTTTCTACACTATGGAGTCGGTCGGATGGCTAAGTATGTTCTCCTCTAAACTCACTGCTCATGATGTTATCTTATTTCTTCTGCTGTCTTTATGGACATATACAGCCTTTGAAGTCTTGAAATCAGTAGAAAATACCTCAAAATCTTTTGAGGTATCTTCTTTTCTTTCTTATTATCGATTTTATACCTAGGCTCACTGCATTTGGACATTTAGTTGTCTATTCGTTATCCTTATAAAATAATATACAGTCATTTTTGCAGGTATGTATAGGAATATAGCCAAGTCCAATTCTCGTATGTATATTTTTACTTCAAAATATGATTTTGAAAGTTTCTCTCCATTGGGAAGAGCTACTTTAATCAATGTCAAATTTTGATCAAATGACTTCTGACTCTATTGGTTCACGATTTTAATGTGAAGTAATTTTATTAAAAATTTTAATTTGAAAAATTTTGCACAATTTGGATAGAGTGACTCTCGTGCATCCCTTACAAGCTTTGTAAATTGTTCAGAAATCCTTTCTACCTCAAGTCGGATATTATGTTCATGATCAAAATTGCCTTCAGATGTACTAATACTCATGCGTACATTTGATCAAACATCTGCTGTAAATCATCCAATAGTTCTTCTATACCATCATATAGGTTTAGCAGTATCACTATCATTTTCAGTATCATCATCATCACGCACGACTTCATTCGGATCATCCTTTCCATGCCATATCCAGTAAGTATACTTCTTATCCATATCATAACATAGCAGATGCTCCTCAATAAGTGTTATATAATAATATATCATATTGACACATCTCTTGCATGTATACTTTATCCGACTAGCACTGTCAGCCTTATGCCGTGCAAAGTCAATAAAATCTCGAACACCTTTTCAATATTCAGGTAAAAAAATATCTTTAGCATTCATCCAACTTTTGTTGATATCCATCTAACAACAAACACAAAAATTAGTAACAACAAAAAAAATTTTAGTGGTATTCATCCGAATCGGATCTCGATTCAGATTTCAATTCAGATTTCGGATCGAATCTCGATCCAAATTTTGGATAAAATCTCGATTCAGATCCGGACACAGATCATTTTATGCAAAACAGTATGCATGAAAGAACATAGACTGAATAGTAATACAGAAAATTTTCTTCCATCAATTTAATGAAGCAAAAATACATGATCCTATCCATTTCAAATCATTACTAACAGGTATGGCTCTATCCCTTTCAAAAAGTAATAATCTTAATATTATTATTAGATGATATTTTATTTTATTATTATAAAATTTTGATAGCATCTCCCCATGGTTCTCCAAGTATACGATGTGAATATGGTGCCTACGCACCCTATCCACCATATATCCGGAGAACAGTGGATAGATAACTATTGAGTACACATAACGAAATAAAATATCAACTATTAATAATAATAAGATTATTAATTTTCTAAAAAGCTCGAATATGAGACATCCAAGAGTTGATCTCGATCAAGATTGACTCTTGAATGAGAATCTACGACTCAATACAATTTAACTACCATCTCTGAACGTATATTCAAAAATAAATTTGTAAATCATCAAATAGAGTAACTCTACATTGAAATTTTTCATCAAAAATTTTAGTAGAGTTTTTTTAAAATAAAAATATTATCTATATTTAATTGTAATAAGCAAAAGCATGCAAAATAGCACATAAAATAATTAAATTATAATAAGCAAGAGCAATATGCATTGTGCTAGTGGAACAAAAAAAATTATAAATTTTAATAGTAATACTAAAAGAATTATGCAATAAATATAAATTAAACTATAAGTAGTTGAGCATGCAAAATAATATTAACATAAAATAATAACACGAAACTTAATTCCGAGGGCCCGATGATTTTTTATTTTTTTCTAAAAATTTTTTACCTAAAAATAATAAATAATTTTTATTTTTTTAAAATATTTTTTATCTAAAAATATTTTTTTTTGAATATTTTTTTCCTAAACGAGCTCCGGACTCAGCCGTCCACTGCTCCCACTCCCACGGCGCCAGGCCGTCACCCACCCCACACCGCTCGGACTCGTCCTCGTGAATCCCGCTCCCGCACCACCACTGTCATCCACCCCTGGCGACCCACCCCTTACAGCACCGTCGCCCTCTCCACCCCCCCACGATCCGGATCCTAACTCGGATCCTGATAAGATCCTGATCTGGATCCCAATCTGAATCGAAATCTTGATCTGGATCCCAAACGCGATTCAATTCAATCGTGATTCAGATGTTATTTTATTAATTAAATAATAAAATATTTAATTAATATTTTTTTATTTTTTATTTTATTTTTTTTTTTTTCCCCTTGTTTTTCTTCCCTTCCTCCCTCCTAGCCGTCACCCGACCCCCTCCCCACCGTCACCCACGCTCCCCGACCGACCCCCTCCCTGCCGTCACCCACCCCTCCCCGACCGACCCCCTCCCCACCGTTACCGACCCCTTCCCGACCGACCCCCTCCACTGACCGACCCCCTCCTCGCCCATGGCATCGCTATGTCACCCCCGACCCCATCCCCACCCGTGTCGCCTCCTGATCGCCCAACCCCACCCTACAACCCCCTCCCCACCGACCCCCTCCCCGACCGACCTCCTTCGCCGGTTGACCCCCTCCTCGGCCCCGTGGCACCACCGTGTCTCCCCCAACCCCATCCTTACCCCATGTTGCCCTGGGCCGCCCACCCCACCCTGCAACCCCCTCCCCGGCTGACCCCTTCGTCGCCTCCCGGCCGACCCCTCTTCGGCCCTATGGCACCGCCGTGTCACCCCCGACCGCCCACCCCCATCCTGCAACCCCCTCCACCGGCGACCTCCTCGACCCCGTGGCGCCATCGACCGCCCATGCCGCACCCCCCCCCCCCGCAACCCCCTCTGTCCCCTGATGGCCTGATCAACCCCCAAAAAAAAGGGTTGGAAGAGAGGGGGACTTACCTCGATGGACAACAATGGCAACGGCAGTGCGGCAACAGTGCGGACGACGGACCGGGACGGTGGAGATGGGCTCACCGACGGGAAGAGAGGGGGGAAGAGCACGGAGAGGGAGAGGGGAGAGAGGGGAGAGGGGAGAGCTCGGGGAGAGAGGAGAGAGAGAGAGGGGAGGGGGGAGGAGGTTCCGTGCAAAGGAATATTGAGTGATGTGCATTGAATACAGAACTATTAGCAACAAAAATTTTTATCGCTAATATCATTATCAGCGACGAAAAATAATTTTTTTACAATAATTTTCATCAAAAAAATTTCACTAAAATTTTTTTTCTAAAAAATTTTGCCAAAAAAATTATTAGTGATGAAAAAATATTTCATCATTAATAAGTTTATTAGCAACAAAAATTTAATTTTCATGGCCAATAATTCTTGCTAAAAAAAAAATTCACTAAAAAAAATTTCTTCTAAAAAAAATTTACCCAAAAAAATTATTAGCGATGAAAAAAATTTCATTGTTAATAAGTTTATGAGTAACAAAATTCAATATTCATCGCTAATAATTTTTCCAAAAAAAATATCCACTAAAAAAATTTTTCTTCTAAAAGAATTTCATCCAAAAAAAATATTGGTGATAAAAAAATTTCAATCTTAATAAATTTATTAGCAACAAAAATTTTATTTTTGTCGCCAATAATTTTGTCAAAAAAATTTCTCCACTAAAAAAAATTTTTCCATAAAAAAATTTTGCAAAAAAAATTAATTCATAAAAAAAAATTCAAAATAATTTCATCAAAAAAATTAATTTTTTAGTAATAAAAAAAATTATATAAATAGTTAATTTATAATTTTTTCTCCAAAAAAATTTTTTCGTCAAAAAAATTTACATACATAAAAAATATAATTTCGATGAAAAGTTCAATTTACGTCGCTAATAATTGTTATAAGAATAGGTCTTCAACTTTCGCAATGAAATGGACACTATGGGAGATTGATAGTTTTGAGATCTCCGATCTCTAAAGAGTTCATCTTCTTCTTGAAGTCTTCATTCTAGAAGTGGAGTGTGAAAATATCACAGAATTATATGAGCATCAAAGATCTAGCAATTAACTAGATCAAAGTGATCTGCGGTAGTGCAAGTTATGTTATAAAAGGAGCTCATATTATACTTTACATTGCTAGAAAGATGAATGCTCGTATTGTATGTCTTTTCAAGATTGGAACACTTATAGAGATATATTTGAGCATAGATCGATGCAGAAAGTAAGTATCTTTTGAGATCATAAAAGTCATACTTGAATACACTGCCTAACTTATATAATTTCTGCATAAAAAGAGGCTCCTTTTATGCAGTTTAAGACAGATACTCCATCAGAAAGATTCATTGATATACTAGTAATAATGAAGTGATGGACAGATAAATTTTACGTCGCAAATAAGCATATAGCTCATTTCATTCAAGAGGATCTATTCATTTTATTCATAAATAATAATCAATTTTTGATTTTTTTTATTTTTTTAACTATTGATGATAAAAATTTTTTTATCAAAATAATTATTATTTACAATAAAATTATATTTTCATCGTAAAAATTTTTTATTTATGATAAAAAATTTTCATCGTAAATAATTACCAACTTTTAATTTTTTAAATTTTTGATTTTTTTTAATTATAAGCAACGATAATATCTTCATCGTAAATAATAAGTATTTACGATGAAAATAAATATTTCATTATAAATAATAGTTATTTATGATGGAAAAGTTTCAATGTAAATAGTGAGAATTTTTGATTTTTTAAAATTTTTGATTTTTTTAACTATTAGATGGAAATTATTTTTCATCATAAATAATTCATTATTTATGATAAAATATTTTTATCACAAATAATCTATAACATTTAATTTTTTATTTTTTTCAAAATATTGATGATGAAAATAATTTCATCATAAATAATTGAGTATTTATGATGAAAATTATTTTTATCATAAATATAGATTATTTATGATGTAATATTTTCATTATAAATAATTCATAATTTTTAAATTTTTATTTTTTTAAAATATTGGCAACAAAATTTTTTATCATAAATAATTGAGTATTTATGATGAAAAATAATTTTTATTACAAATACTCAATTATTTATGATAAAATATTTTCATCATAAATAATAAATAATTTTAAATTTTAAATTTCTTATTTTTTTGAAAATATTGATGATGAAAATAGTTTCATCATAAATAATCGAGTATTTATGATGAAAATATTTTTATCATAAATACTTAATTATTTATGATGTAATATTTTATCATAAATAATTATAATTTTTAAATTTTTTATTTTTTTAAAATATTGGCAACAAAAAAATTTATCATAAATAATCAAGTATTTATGATGGAAATTGCTTTTTATCATAAATACTTATTATTTATGATGTAATATTTTATCATAAATAATCTATAATTTTAAATTTTTTATTTTTTTAAAATATTGATGATAAAATTTTTTATTGTAAATAATCAATTATTTAGAGAAAATAACTTTCATCATAAATACTAATTATTTATGATGTAATATTTTATCATAAATAACTATAATTTTTAAATTTTTTATTTTTTTCAAATATTGATGATGAAATATTTTTATTGAGAATATGTTTATTATTGATGAAAAAATATTTTTCATCATAAATACTTAAATTATTTATGATTAAAATATTTTTATTATAAATATTTAAAATTAAAATAAATGATGCATTATTTATGGTAAAAATATTTATCACAAATAATGTGTATTTATGATGAATTTTTTTTCATCGCTGATAGAAAAGTATTTACGATGAAAAATAGTTTTCATCGTGAATATTTTGTAATTGGTGATGGAATTAAGTTTTTTCATAAATACTGTTGTTGTCGATAAAAAATTTTTATCGTAAATAATTTCATCATAAAAATATTTTTTTCTTAGTATTTTAAGTCCTGTTGACTTTCTTTATAACTTTCAATCCATTTTTAATAGGACTTTAACTTTCACTCCTCATAAGATAAAAATATTTCAATTCAATATCGTACTTTTTTCTAAAAAAAAAAAATCTAAATAGGTTAAACTAATAGGAAAGGAAATTAATTATATGCAGTATAAATTAATATGTACTAGTATTAATATTATTAATTTTACTATGTGAAGTGATAAATTAACTGTATACCATACTATATTTAACTGTGTATAGTGGTTAGTTAACTATGTTTCATGTTTATTTAAATTGTGTGCAGTAGTAAGTTAACTGTATACAATGAAAATTGACTTTATACTATATTAATTTAATCATATGTAATGGCCAGTTAACTATATGTAAAGTAAATTAACTATATATCAAGTTTATTTGCTTATATGTAATGATAAATTAATATATATTATATTTATTTTATTATATGTAGTGATCAGATAACTGTATATTATGTTAATTTAATTATGTTAATAATAAATTAACTATGTGTAATTATAAATTAACTGTTAGTATATTTATTTAACTATGTGTAGTGATAAATTAACTATGTACAGTGATAAATTAACTACATGCAGTGGTAAATTAACTATTACTATATTAATTTAACTATATGTAGTGGCAAATTAACTATATGTAATAGCAAATTAACTATGCATAATATTAATTAACTGTGTCATAGCAATCTATATAATAATAGTAAAATGATACACGGATATTAGAGATGGCATTCTATGTTGACACATAAGATTATAAAATAATCTCCCATAATGCCACATATCAAGTTTTATTTTTTATTTTTTATATTTTTTAAATAAAAAATAAAAATATAAATATATAATAAAAAATAAAAAATATTTTAAATCTATCTATATAATAATAGTAAAGTGATATATAAGTATTAGGGGTGGCATTCGTATTGACGTGTAAGATTATAGGATAACTTCCATAATGCTGCATATCAAATTTTATTTTTTATTTTTTATATTTTTTAAATAAAAATTAAAGGATAAATAGTATGATAAAAAATAAAGAATATTTTAAATTATCTATTTATCTATTATTTCTATCTATATAATAATAGTAAAATAATAAATAGATATTGGGGATGACAATCCATATTGACGTATAAGATTATAGAATAATCTTCCACATGCCATGTGTCAAGCTTGAAAGTCTCTATGATGTTTATTTTTTTATTTTGGTAGTGTATTATTTTCTCCTTTTCTTCTTCGAACCCTCTCGAGTCATCTTATTTCTTTCCTTAATTTCTCCATTTTTCTCTATTTTTTCATTCTCACGAGTCCCAATCAGTTGGGAAGCTTCAAATGGTTGGAGCGAATATGGGGCGGGTAGAACCCTAATGGACCACCACCCAGAAGACTGATGTTGCTGCCCTATGGACCCTCTTACTAATGTGTTTGTCGAATGAGACCAATGCAGAGGATGCGACAGCAAGACGGCCCTACACTTCACGATCGAGCTGGGTTTGGAGGAGTGCATTCGGATGCTAGTTGTGGCAGAACGGATGTGGGCAGGCCGATGAAGAGGTACGATCGTAGGCACGGGTGTGGTGGAGGTAGAACATTGATTTTTCATCATATGGTTCCCTTGATTTTTAATGCGTGAATCATAAAATAAAAGAAAAAAAGAAAAAAAAATGAAGCTCCAACCTCTTCGCATGATTCACAAAGAAAAAAAAAATCAGATCACATGCACTGTGCACATGAGGTAGCAAGGAAGAAAAGAAAAAAAGGAAAAAAAAAATTTACATGGGGCAGGTGGACCCCGGTGGACTGCCACCCAGAAAACCACCACTGCCACCCTATAGACCCTCCTTGCCGATGAGTCCATTGAACGGGATCCCAACATGGAGGATGCGGATGGCCGGATGGTCCTACACATCACAGCTCGGCTGGGTTAGAGGAGTATATCGGATGCTGGCGGTGTCGGAGTGGATGTGGGGTGGGCAAAGAGGGTACGGTCACAGGTCAGGTGTGGCGGAGGAAGAGTGTTGATTTTCTATCGCACGTTTTGTTGATTTTTCATGCATGAATCATAAAGCAAAAGAAAAAATATATATTTTTTTGAAGCTCCGACCTTTTTGCATGAATCGCAAAGTAATAAAATAGGAAATCATCAACAAATGCCAACAATCAACAACATTCAAACAATCAGAAATAGCACAATCGTGTATTTTGATGAAGATTGAATGATATGAAACAAAGCATTATATGCTAAGATCTTAATATTATGCTCCATCATTCACTATACTTTCCACATTTTAAACACTATAAATTATTAATTTCTAAACAATTTTATTGTTCCAATTCATTTTGATCTAAACTATTGTTTTAAATGTTTGATGTTTTTTTCTATTTGCTCCAATTAAATTTTAAATTAAATTATTATATTTATAGTTTGCTTTATGTTGAAATCTACTATTGTGGTAATATTTTTTGTATTTGCAAAATCAATAAGCTTGGGCATCGCCCGGCCACTATGCTAGTTAATTATGTATCATGTTAATTTAACTATATGCAGTGACTAGTTAGATATATTTTATATTTAGTTAATTATATATGGTGATAAATTAACTGTGACTATTTAATTTAACATTACGATAAGTCTAAAAGGAGGAATCGGGAGTTAAAATTTTAGTCAATGAGGATTTTTTATTAGAGTGGCATCAAAAGAGGGACTGGTCTTAATGGAATTTTGATGGCCATCCCACCTTCGCTTCACCATCATCCACGATCAGAAAGAATTTCACGATGTCACCACCATATGCCTCTTCACAAATGTCGAGCACTTCAACGTCCCCATCCAATTCCATCCTGTCTATGCTCATCTCGATAACTTGGCATCGAAATATATAATATGATACACAATTAAGATATATAGTGTACAGTTAATCTAATATAATGTACAATTAATATAAAATATTATATTGTTAATGCAATATGATATATAGTTAATATAATATGGCATGCAGTTAGTATGATCTTATACATAGTTAACGTTAAAAATATATTAATGATTTTGAATTGAGCAAGTATGTTAATCTTGAAAGAAGAGTGCCCTATAAGTCAATCGCATGAGTAATGCGATGAAATTTTTTTTTATAAACTTCCAACTTATGTAATGATATTTTTCATTGATTAATGAAATGAGGTATTGATTCATCATTTTAGCTACATCTTATTATATTTAAGATTATGATGAACCCCATGGATTAATGTAATAGTTTTAGGGCCATGAAGAGTTTATACTTGTGAAACTAAAATCTTAATCCTAAAATATTCATGATCGTAGGAACTTTGAGTTGGAGATCAATATTCTGGATAGACTAGTAATCCTATGTATGCTCGATGGAGAAAATGACTGCTTTCATAAGCCACTTATGTAAGACACTAATACAAGAATGTGGGTGTTCATTAGGAAATGAGTTTACTGAATTGACTCACCAACAAAAAATATCTTATGGAGCCTTACTTGCATGCTAAAAGATGATTTTTTAAGTAGGAGTTGTGCAAGTGATCCTTAGATCTGAGATCATCATGGAATCTTATGTATATAAACTATATTTTGGTTCATATCCAAGCATGACATTAAAATATGTATAGGATGTTTTAGATATAGTTAGTGTATATGAAGGTTATGAGTCGGTCAATAAAGAATCGATCAATTCTAGTAAGAGAAGATGGTATCCTGTGTATTCTCATCTCTAGATGACTCAAAAAAAATTTTTGATCAAAAATAAGATGGAGATTAAAAAATTACTAATACTTTATCATTGGAGCCATCACTGATTGATAGAAAATCAATATGAATATGCATTTGAGTTTGATATGTTTTTATACTCATGAACATATTCGGGATGAGAGTGATCGAAGGATTGAATTTCATAGTAACTTACCACTGAAGGGTATATTTGATATTTTATCAAATTTCATATCTTTTGGATAGTCATGATACATTGTTAGACGTCAATCTTGACTTATAGATTTGATTGAATTAAAAAATTTAATTCGATCATCAATTAGAAAAGATTCTAATTGCTGAACTCGGATTAACTCATTTTGGATCTTAATCGATTAAAAGAAGTCTAATCAACTTAAGTCAACTTACATTCAGATCTACTACTGGCTAGATGTGGAATCCAATGGATTACACATAAGAAAATTAGCTAAGGACCCTTTTAATAAGGTTGATTGAAGTTTTGGATCCAATCGAATTCTTGGTAAGCATGCTAGCATGTGTGAAAACTCTAACTCCTTGAATCAGATTCAAAATCGATTCGAATCTTACTTCTTGATCAAATCAAATTGAGCCATGGGCTAATTTAGATTTGGATCTGGGTGTGGCAGCCATTGGATGGTGCCACATGGCCTCTTGGGTGCCAATTGGCTAAAGTCCTAACTGGTTGGTCTTTTGGCGTGCAAAGATGTGGGGCGGGCGTGTTTTTGGCATGAGGAGAAGGAAGAGTCCTTCTACCTTGGATTTAAGACATGTGTGGCAGCTCACATCACCATCCATTCTCTGACACATATCTCAAAGGTTGAGATGTTAATTTTTTGGATTTTATAAGGCGTGAAGATAAACTTGGCAAGAAAGGAAAATGCACGTGCGAGAATGGACTCACGTGACTTCTCACGTTATGGAGTCCTTCTACCATTCAAATGTTATTTGAATGAGGCATGACCTATCAGATAATATATCTTATTAAATTTATTTTTAAATGAAAGTTTATTTGAAATTTTTTTAGAATTTTTTGAAGGTTGATTGGATGCCTGAAACACCCCCTTGTGTGCATGCATGCGGCAATAAGGAGTAAGTGCGAATAGATGCGAAAAGAAGTCCTACTTTAAGCAAAAGGAGGCATCTCTTATTCCCCTATCTTGTCATCAGAGATTAGATTCAAGTCCTCTTACCACATGACAAAATTAGGATGCATCTGATTGGAGATGGGATGCCAAAGCATCCCTTCTCTGAGCACGCACATGTGGGAGAGATCTAATCGACGTATCAAGCTTAAGAGTCCTTCTACTGGAAGACTCTTAATTTCCTAATACACAGATATGATAGGGCATTTGGGTAAAGGTGTGACCTTTCTTTTAGGTGTCCCTTTGACACCTATAAATAACTGTGTGCACCGTATGTTCGAAATAATTTAGAGTACTTTCCAATTTTGTCTCCTTTGTCTCTTCCTTCTTTCTTACATCCCTTTTAGTCTTAGGATAAGGCTTTGATATTTAAAGCTAATCAGGTCAAGACAAAGGTGAGGAAGGTCCTAAAGGAGAAAATTCAGAAATCTAGAGAAGATTTTTAGAGGGTGAAATCAAATTCTTGGAGAAACCTAATCGGCATGAGGCTAGTCGAGTTCCAGGAGTTATAACTCTTGAAGCAAAGGTATAGGAGCGCTGTCTTGGGATCGATATCTGTGTGGATCACCATTGAAAAGCGAATACTTGGATGCCTCATGGAAGTATATCATCATCAAATCAGAATTTAATAGGTACGCTTCCTAACATTTCTTAAATATTCATGCTTTGATTGGTATTATCAAGGTATCCTGGGCATTAGGATTTCGATACATTAGGATGTTTCGAATAAAAATTTTAAACATGTAGACCTTCTACTATGCCACTGGAACCCAATAAATCTAACATGATACACAGTTAATCTTGTATAGTACATAGTTAATGTAGAATGGCATACTGTTAATATAATATAGTATACTATATATTTTGGTATACAATCAATATAGAATGATACATAGTTAATATAATATAATATACAGTTAATTTAATATGGTACATAGTTAGTCCAGTATGGTACACAATTAATATAGAATGGCATAAAGTTAATTTATTATGGTTCACAGTTAATATAATATGGAACACAGTTAGTATAAAATGGTACACAGTTAATTTAGTATGGTATATAGTTAATCTAACATGATATATAGTTAATTTATCATGATATGCAGTTAATTTAATATAGTATATAGTTAATACAACATACTATACAGTTATTACAGGATGCTACATAATTAATTTAATATGTGTTGCAGACAAGGGCTCGGTCCGTCATGTGAGGTATTGTCTGCTCTGGCCCATGGATCTTATAATTTTGCCTTTTAAAAGACGTCTCATATGAGAAAAATTTTTTTCTCCTTACAAGCACGAGTCCTCCTTGACTCACAACTGATGTGGGACTATTGGTGCCCTCCACATTATTAGAACCACAACAGAGCCCCCTAGTTATGGGGGACTCCGATGTGTACAGTCCGAGGAGCCCTACAGTCAACCGAGGCAGACCTCGATCCCTACTTGACGTGCCATTATTGCGGATAAAGACTCAGTCCGTCACGTGAGGTATTGTCCGCTCTGGCCCATGGATCTCACGGTTTTATCCTTTAAAAGATACCTTACGTGAATTTTTTTTTTTCTCCTTATAAGTGTAAGTCCTCTTTGACTCACAACCGATGTAGGACTATTGGTGCCCTCCACATTATTAGAACCATAACAATATGGTATAATATTATATATTATGGTATACAGTTAATCCAATATGATGCATAATTAATGTAGAATGATACACAGTTAATTTATTAAGATACATAATTAATCTAATATAGAGCACAGTTAGTATAGAATGGTACATAATTTAACATAATATACAGTTAATCTAGTATGGCACACAATTAATATAGAATAGCATACAGTTAATTTATTATGATATGGAACACAGTTAGTATAGAACGGCATATAGTTAATTTAGCATAATATACAGTTAATCTAGTATGGTACACAGTTTATTTAATATGATACATAGTTAATCTGATATAGTATATAGTTATTGTAGAACGATACATAATTAATATAGAATGATATATGGTTAATTAAATATGGTATATAGTTAATTTAGTTAGTTCCGTATGATATACAATTAATATAGAATGGCACACAGTTAGTATATTATGGTACATAGTTAATCCAACATAGAACACAGTTAGTATAGAATAGTACATAATTTAGCATGGTATGCAGTTAACCTAGCATGATACACAATTAATATAAAATGATATATATTAATTTATTATGGTGTGCAATCAATTTAATATGAAATACAGTTAGTATAGAATGGGACACTGTTAATTTAGCATGATATATAGTTAATCTAACATGGTACATAGTTAATCTAATATGATATACAGTTAATCTAACATAGCATTCAGTTATTGTAGGATGGTATATAATTAATTTAGTATGGTATAATATTATGTATTATGGTATACAGTTAATTCAATATGGTACATAATTAATGTAAAATTATACACAGTTAATATAGAACAGTATACATATAATTAATCTAATTTGATATATAATTAATTTAGTATGGTACATAGTTAGATCAGTATAGTATATAGTTAATATAGAATGGTATACAATTAATTTATTATGATACATAGTTAATCCAACATAGAACATCGTTAGTATAGAATGGTACACAGTTAATATAGCATGTTATACAGTTAATCTAGCATGATACATAGTTAATTTATTATGATATATAGTTATTACTGCTTTTCCTTATATAGTGATCGGTTAAAAGTAAGAATCATGAAGACTGCTAACGTAGATAAATTAACTTGATAGAAAGAAATAAGAATCTATCCAATTCATCAATTCAAAGTCACCAAAACAAATCAATCTAATTTTTTTTAAATAAAATAACTTTATCCAATAACATTAGATTCAGCTATCAAAAGAAGAAGAAGAAGAAAAGACAATTAATCTATAACATTTTTCTTATATCATAGATTCAATATAATTTCACCCAATCATAAAGCAAACGAATTTGGAAAGGGTAATAAAAGTTTAAAAAATCTTTTAAATGCTATTTTTCTCTTAAAATATCACAGTCTTTTTGAAGTCCCGCATGCAGAGGAACTTCCGCAAGATCATGTTGCCCTTCTCATTTTCTACATATAGAAATAATTTTAATATTTTTCTTAAAATATCACAGCCTTTTTTAAGTCCCACGTGCGGAGAAACTTCCAAGATCGTATCACCCGTCTCATTTTTTATATATAGGGGTAATTTTGATATTTTTTAAAAATAAATCATGCCACAAGCACTGCATCTTATGGTAATATGATATGGTGGATCAGAAGTTTAATCATCGATCAAAAGGGAGCAATTGTTAAAGCATGGTTAAGAGTAAGATTGGGAATTAAATTCTCGATTTTTCTATGGCTTCACAAGTCAATGCTATTCACTCAATTCTATATCTGAAGATAAGAGCTATAAACGATCATAGATCAAAGGCTTAGAACTCGTTATTCAATATAACTCATCTATTTCCTAGTGCCTACTGAATGAGGATCTTTACAAAGAGAGACAATGAAGAAAAATAGTGTAAATCCATGTTTGATTCGTACCAGCTTCGAAATATTTGCAAGACTATTATTACTCACAACTTTGTCGGCTTTTTCAGGAACAAGTTCTTACTTATTTCGGTTGCATCTCCCTCGTCCAGTATCCAATTATCGCGATTTAAAATATGTTGGAAAGCGAACTTTGATGATAGAAATAATGGAATTAGTTCAAATTTTAAAATTCTTCGTGTATTGGATCTAGTGAAGTATCTTTTATGGCTGATGTGTGTAAAGCTACACAGTTTCGTACATATAAATATACAGAATACAATATACATACAAAAATACTTATATTATTTAAATATGGAACGTAAACACTTCAAAATTAAAATAACGACAGCTATTAAGACCTTGTAAAAAGTTTTCTTCATTTGATCTCAAACAATACTTAGTTTTTTTGGATCATTAATTGTGATGCTTGTTGAAGTTTAAATCTTATACCTTCATAATTCTGTTTATGGAACAATGGAATGTTATGCTTAAGGATTATCCACCCATTCATGTGTACACACACAAGAATTCTGCCCATGCTATGCATGCACCTTTCTCTGGCAAGCATTCTCATTTTCTTTCCTCATGCCTACCTGTTTCTCATTCCTATTTCCATAAGACCATGCTCTGGAGTAGTGAGCTGGGGTTGGATTGCACCAGATCATCGAGTGGTGAAGAAGATGGCTTCAGCTACTGGGAGGGTGAATAGGGGGACCGGGTCCATAGATCCATGTAGAGAGAGGATGGAGAAAGAGAAGTGAGAAAAAGAGAGAAGAGAGAGAAAATAAAACAAGAAACGATCTTTAGATACTACTATAATCGGCTGGAAGATGAGAAATTATTGCGTGTACCAGGTGCAAGTGAACTCGGGAAATCCCAAAGCATATGCACAGTGGATAGCGTGCAATCACACAAGGGGTAGCATGCAATCTGGAGGCGTGGAAGATAGTAGTGGCAGCACTGTCATTGGCCCGAGGTCCGGCCTCCAACCATGGGGAGGGGAAATATTCGAAATAATGAGATTTAGGCCTTTGTAGCACGGCATTGCTCTCTTTCTTGGGTTTTTCCTTTTTAATCTTTTGGATGCATTCTTGATTTGAATGCAGAGATGTTCTAGGTTGATTTGCTTGTTTTCTTGGATTTTTTGATTTAGATTTTAAGGGCTAATTGATAGATTCGTCCAAACTTGAAGACGTACAATTTTCTCTAAAATATAATAAAAAATTATAATCAGAGTAGAGTTTAATTGGGGAGTTCTCATGATAATAATAAGAATATATAATATATACTCTTCCTATGTATTCTTCTCAGAAAAATGAATACAGGTGTTGTATTAACAAATCTGGCTTCGGTGTTAGAATATCATGTAAAGACCATGCTATCAACTTTGAACTAAACGAGACAGATCTAAGTTACAACATGGCATCTAGCATCAATAGTTTAATAAATATATATTATGATTGACATTGCAATTAAAATACAGACTCAAAAAAAAAAAAAAAAATATTGTAACTAAAATATATAGTTTCAAAATTTGGCTAATGCTTTATCTTATTATAAATTAACCTCAAGGATGAATTATGCAAACCACAAGTTTTTCATGCCTCGAGGCCGCTAATTCGTAAGACCCATAACTAGATAATTCATATCAAAGCAGCCGAAATTTTTAAGCAGTTAAGTTCCCTACTATTTTATGCTAAATTTCAGTAAGGTCTTTTGTTGGATATGTCAGGCATTTTCCAAGTCAATGCAATGCCGAGGACAAAACATAACAAAAATGTTTGCAATAAGCAATATTATGACATATCAATCTATTGTAAAGAAAACAAGTACAGTATCACTTGGGATCCTTGGCAGACAATTTGAAGAGAAACAAAATAATTTGAAGGCCAAAGAGCGGTCTACGACCAAATCAAGTTGTAAAGATGACCACATTATTTGAAGCATAGATGGTACTTAGGATCCTCATTCTATGTTAAAAGACATCCTTGTCTGCACAATATATTTCACGTCTTATTTCTTTACAATATGATTCGTATTCCATTATTTGAATTTGAATTATCTTTCTCCTATGGCGGGTGTTCATGCTTGATCAAATCAACTCAATCATTGATTTGTTTAACACTATTTAGTATATTAATTAACAGTCACATGCAACCTATCATCAAATACTGAAAAGGAAGATTAAGTACGATCACCTAGTATGACATATGTTTTTTTTTATAAAAAAATTAATAAGAATTTGAATGAAAAAATTATATTTTATTATTTATGATCCATTTAATCCATACAAGTATTGTTTGGTTCGTACATCCGGCCCAGAATAATTTAAAATCCAAGCATGATCCAAAAACCTTAATTTGGTTTTGATTGGATTGGTTGGTTTTTCTTTTTATTAGTTTTTTTTTTTGAAATGAGTGAATCAAATCCATCAATAGTTATAGTAGAAGAATAATTGACAGGATTGTCATGAATCTATTTATGTAGTGCTGGCTCAAACATATGGCCGGATAGGTCGGAGCCAAAAAGCTGTTACAACTTTATCGGTTAAGATCTAGCTTTAATAGTAGTCTGCTAATGAACGGATCTGACGATCCATAAGGTATGGGATTGATTCTCATGTACTCCACTTGATCAATTTCAAACCGAGTAGTTTACTCAGAATTTATTTGTATATTTATATTCTTCACATATTTTTATAATATTTATTAAATATATTTTAGAGTTGCATCATTAGCAAATTGTGAGAAGAGGAATTGTGGTTTTCAAAAAATCTCCTAAGCCCATACCCAATCCAACCTGACAAACGTTAGGTGCCGTATTAATTTTTATGCATCTACCTAATGTATTTTGGGATAGGCTGTTTTTAGTTCGCATTCAAATTAGAATTGGAATAGATTAAATGAGAATCAAATTAGAGATGCAATGGATAGAATTTGGATTGATATTATACTATCTATCTCCAAATCTAAACTTAATATCCTATACTCAAATTATATCCAATCGGATAAGAAAAGAGATATCCATCTTCATATCCAATAGATTCGAGGATATCCACGGATAATCCATTTTTTCATATCCAATCCATATTCATTTCATGTCTATCTCATATCCAAAAAAAATAAATAATCAAAATAATTTTATGTATATTATCAATCAAAATAAAATTATCAATTCAACATAGAACATAATTTATAAATTTAAATTTATAAAAATTAAATATAAAAATAGAATTATAATTCAATATAAAATATTTAAAAAATTAAAATAATTTTATGTATATTATCAACCAAAATAAAATTATTAAAATAAAATTATAAATATATATATTCTGTATGGATTTGGATATTACTCAATACGTAGCTTCGGATCAAATTCGCATTTAGATAAAAAATAATATTATTTATATTCTATCTGTATTTATATTATAATTTTAATTTTTATCTAAATTTAAATTTAAATTTAATTAAATTTTATTTTTTAATTTGATCAAATTTTGAATAAGATGCATATCCATCGAATCCGATCGATTTTAGCGTCCCTAATCAAAATTCCAATATCTCTTGATATATTTGCTTTGTGATCGGAAACAGAATGAAATTTGAATACGAAGCCAGGAGCGGAGAGGGAGAGCAGGAGATCGTTAGGGTTTAAGGGTAGGAGAAAAGCATGGCAAACCAGGGAGCCAAGAAGAGGAAGGAGGAGAACAAGAAGCACATGGCCATGCTCCTTCGCGTCATCATCGCCTCCAACGTATGGCCCCCTTTCCTCTCCTAAATCCCTAAACAACCTACTTTTCTTTTTCTTTTTTTTCTTTTATTAGTCATCATGGTTTTGGAGAACCTCTGAGTGGTTGAATTGTTGCTGTTAACTCATAAAAGATTCAACTTTGCGGTCGATTTGCTTGCTTTTCTTTTGTCTAGTCCCCTTTCTTTTGCGTTTGATGTCGGCAGTAGCAGTTAATATGTCGATATTGTCCACATTCTCACTGTTTTGGATCTAAAAGTTGAAATCTTTAGGATTCTCTGCCTGTTGGAATGTCATGATCCTTCTTTTTGAGTCACCCAAACTTCAAAAGGTGGAGATTTACTGGATTGTTGATAGACTTTTATGTAATTTTCCCACCCACCTCCACATCGGGACTGGTTTCATACCCCGGTGCAGTCCCATCATGTTAGAATTGAAAAAGATTTTGATATGGCTGAATTGAAACTTCTTTTTCATAAAGAGCAACTGGGAGCAAATGAAGAGGTCTTTTGAGAGGTTCAAGAGAATGTAACTGAAGGGAATAGATGAGGGAAAAAACGTTTGAGAGAGATATGAGGCAAGAATTAAAGGAATTATCTCCATGGCAAACTAACTGATTTGAAATAACCCATGTGGTACAAAACTTGTCACTCTCCATGGAACCATATTTATGACTTTGAAACAATCCATAGGCAATGTCTTCTGACTGTAAAAGATCTCCCAACCTACAAACAGTGAACCTAAAACTCTAGCTTGCATAATATGGCTGATGATTGGACTCTTCATGGACCTAGTCAACCTAAACTTCAATCGCCTTAAGACTATTCACTTAAAATTTATATTTTCGTGGATCTTCTGTGGAAATCCATTAAAATCAAGACAAAATTATAAAGACTTAAAAAAATTTTCTAGCCCAAGCTCGACCTAAACTAGGAGTTGTAGACACTTGCAATAAAACTCAAAAATAAAAATTGCTCAACATTATAAAATAAAAGCCTAAAAACTGAAATTGTATGATACAATTCTGTGATCTAACCCTTCATACTCATTCCTTTACCAATTCTGGATTAGAAATGTTCAATTCATTTGCGTTAGCAAAGGGATCATCTCGAGTCTGTTGATGAAATATTTTCATTTATATGGTTTAGAAAATAATTTTATGGAATTTGAACATCCTCAATGGTTATACATATATTTATCTCCATCACATTGAGATTCATTCTTGCAGAAGAACAGAATATGTATCTTAACATATTTGTGGATGACTCATTTATCTATTGTGAGAAGGGTTATCCTAGGTGGGCTCTTGAGTAAGCAGACTTTTCTGTCTAAGCATCCTTTGATGATAAGTCATGGAAATGGGAATGGATGGAGCTCTTGGGCTTGTGGGTTTCTAGGGAGAGAAAGTTTTTGTGCACTGCATGTGGTGCAATAAAATTGACGTGGAGCACACCATCCAATCACCTTGAAGCATAAAGCCATTGCTTTCGAACGTGCATTTAATGCATGTAGTTCTATGTTTTCATTTGAAATTTTGAATGATGAAAATGCCCATCCTCTTCTGAAAAAATTATGACATCCTGTAATCATATTATGATATCCTATGGTCAAATTATAACTTTCTGCACATAGAATATCATAATTTTTTTTTCAGAAGGCATAAAGAGAGAGACATTTTCGTCATTGAAAATTTATGAAATTTTTAAATGACGAAATTGCCTTTCCCTTCCTTATGACATTCTGTATGCAGAAAGTCATAATTTGACTGCAGGATGTCATAATATGGCTATAGGATGCTATAATTTTTTCAAAAAAAGAAAGATATTTTTGTCATTCAAAATTTCAATCGAAAAAACAGATATGTAGGCATTAAATGCACGTTGGAAAGTGGAGGCTACGTGGCCCAATCAAGTGGGGCGATGCATTTTTTCTACATTGGATGTGGTGTACAAAGAATTACTTCTAGTGATTAGGAACTAGATATATTGAATAGTTAAGTGCTCATGTTGTGAATTAAACAAGGATATGAGCAGAAAAAGTATGACAATTTTTTAGGTCCAAGATAAAGAGATAACCCAAAATTTTTTATCCTCAAACATGATACATTATGTAACGCCATTTGTTTTTTAGGTAGTAGGTTATGTAATGGAAGAGTTTAAATTTTTAGAACCTATGTTTGCACCACACTACTAGTTGGCTGGAACCTTGCAAAGAAACTATTGCTCAAAAAAATCCATTATCACCTGAGACTATTTTGCTATAACATTAAAGAAGTCTATATTATGGAAAATTTTCGAGCCTTTTAGAGTCAAACTTGGATTAAACAAGATACTTCATCTTGGGTTGCATTCGTGACCTTCAATGGCATCATCTTGGAAGCACAATGCCAAACACTTGTTTAGGTGAGTTTCCAAACTCTATTCTAGACAGTGGGCGAAATTTGAGTCCATGTTATCCATGCATTATGATCCATATTTGTTTACTGAAATTTTAGGATCAAATAACTATTGCCATAAACTTGTAATTTACCAGAAGTAGCCAGCATCTGCTCCTTGAAAGTGGTTTTTTTGTTTTAGATTAAGAGCTCAAATTTCTTTAGTTCTCTTATTGCACAAAAGTAGAAAAGTGACGTAAGTTAGCAACTTGACTTAGATCTTACGTTGGAATTCTGTCACTAGTTGACTGTGTCCTTGCCATGAAATCCTCTGCTAAAAATTTGATAAAATATTTGCACAACCATGCAGATCAAGTCTATAATTTTGCATTTTTGGGCCTTTGTAAGAGAGTCATGGCTCATTTAAGGCATTTCATCTTGCATTATAATCCAAAACAGCTCACTGCGTTGTTGCAAGAGCTCCATACAAAGGTTTCTTATGGTCAGATTTGGTATCTCACCATACAGCGAAAGGACTCAGAGAACCATCTGCCATAGACTCTATTAATTTCAATTTATCAGCTGTGGTTAAAAAATGTAATAGACTAATGCTCCACCCTTTTTCAACAGTTTGTCAACCATTGAAGTGGAGAAAACTTTCTGGTTTTACAGAGGGTCTCAACTTTTTTATTAGCAAAGTGCCTGGGTGACAGGCCAGCTTCAACAACCATCTCAAGTATTTATTGCCCTTATTTGTATTTGATTGGATCTTCTTTTGTCAAACTAGGTTTATCTGCTATTTAGCTATGAAATCTCATTTCCCAAAGATGTTGATGACCCTTCCTTTTTTGGATGTTCAATTCCCCTACTTGTTTGATATCTCCCCATATAAGAGGCATTGCTAGATAAAGAAGTTTGAGGAATTGGAGAGGTGGATGAGATTGTTTATTGTTATAATCTGAAGACATGAGAATCCCCTTGAAAGGTGATTCTTGAGGTGAAAGGCATGTGGATGCTAACTCTCTACCCTCTCGACCCTTTCAGAAGCCTTTTCGACCCTGTATGAGGTGATATCATAAAGATATAGTGTTCAAGGGTCCAAAAAAGCCCTAAATTCTCATAATGCTACCCTAGCCCTACCATGTACTTGCATGATGAGAGCACAAAGAACAATAAAAATAAATAACAAACGATTTAAGGTAGCACAAGAATAATTGATGTTAAGCATATTAATTACTTGTATTTTGTTTATGTTGTAGAAACAGCCTTTCTGCATGCAGGAATAAGGCTATGTACATCTGACCCTCCCAAAGCCCCGTAATGGTGGGAGCATTTTGTACTGGGCTGCCCTTTTTCATTTTGCTTATGTTATCAATCGGATATAAGTACACCTAGTGAACCTTATGGTGTAGTAGTTAAAATGAGGTTGTGGAGATCTTCCACTTATACCACCATGTTCTATTCTGTAATATATGCATGAAAAGATGCTTATTCCTAATTTTAAAACAGAAGATGCAGATTCCAGCTGGATCAGCACCATTTCTGCTGTAACTAATTATACCATATTGCCAATTTACTTTCAATTTGAAGGAGCATGCAAAGAGGCATGTCTTTTGGCAAAATTTCTGATCTGTCTTTGGTGACTGGTTACATCTCAATTCTAATGAATCATATATCTGAATTTTAGTTCTATATGGTCGTAGATTCATTTGAAACCATTCCGTGTCTGCCTATAAAGAGGCTATAATTGTGGTTTGTCTTCATTTACGTCATTGGGATGACAAGAAGTAGTATCTCATTGTAGTTTAGAAAGATGAAACAAGAAAGCAAATTTGTGCTAGAGGTTTGTCATTACGTGGTGCCAAGAGACTATGAGAAGACTGAAAAAGAAAGGTTTGATGACAGTGCTTCAATAAGAAAGTGATTGCTAAGGCAAACAATGTGGTTTCTTTTAGAACTGGATGCAGAACAGGGTTCATGATTTTAAAAGGTTTATTGATTTTAGATATATGCAACAAAGGATACTTTTAAATGTTGTGAATTAAGTAGTATCCATATTCTTAATTTTTTTCTGGGAACTCTTTGTTTGGCTAATCAACCATATGGTGAAGGATGACATTCTTATGTGTTTGACTCGGTGAATCAGTAGGGGGGGCTATTTTTTGTTATTAAAGATATTTTTTTCTTGTTTTGCCATCTGATTTGTTGAGGAAACCTGCCAACCTGTCATCTTCTTGTAGACAAATTAGTAGTTATGCTTTTCTCTTTTTCTGTAGTTGATAAGGAATAACTATATTATTTGTTTAAGCTAATACAAGAGATGACATGTCACTGTAGAGGTTATATATGTCTTCATGCGAATGCTTATATTTTATTCAACTTTCACTTGGAAGCATTGGATTGTTAGTTGTAGCATCGGTTGCCTACGGACTTTCGTATCAACAGCTTGCTAATATGGCAAAACCAACATACTTTGATGACGGTGAACTCCTAGATAGTGGGTATGACATGACCGCCGGTGGAGTCTGTGGGTATGCCTACATGCTTTTGCTGGATAGGTATTATGCTTTATAGTTTATACTTTTGGAATAATGTCAAGAGACACTGTATCTTTGATACTGACCTGTATAGCTTTAATACCATATTTTCTATATGGAAGATTTAGTGTTCAGTGATTATTTTATATTTTGAAAAAATAACCATTGGTTTCGTGAGATTATACTCTTTAAGGAAGAAACTTTGGTCTCAAAAAGAGCATTAAGTTACATATGTGACTAAAACTAATAACACTCAGATGGAAATCTATTTGTTGCCCAATTAAAACATGTTCTTTTAGGTTTGATCTGAAAAATTTATGACTTTATCTAGATTGGAAACTGTATTTCTTAAAGAAATCTTTTGATGGATTTTTTTTCACATGCTGTAAATATGCATTAGTAGGAAAGCTGTATTGACCTTCTTCTGATTTTAGAATTTGGTCCACCATGTATGCATTGAATGGAAATAGTAGCTTTCAATAGAATAGGTTTGAACTTTTATTGTCTTGTGGAATTAGCTTTTTTTTCTGCAGTACTTTGCTTAGAGCTGATGATGTTTAGTATAGCACAAGGAATTGATCATGTACAGACCTAATATGAAGTTCAGAAGTCGGAATGGAACCCTTTACTTGTTCTCTTTTTTCTTCAGCTGATTTTTCACTTAAAAAATCCAAGCGAATCTTGTCATCCTTATTACCAAATTTATGCACTGATACTTAGAAGTCGATGAAAATCTTACCCTATATTTAGCCCCTCTTTTTATTTCATGTGTATTAATTAGCAACCTGAACCCAAAAGTTTAAGATGTTAGGGAGTAGGTTAACAAGGTATGTTAGGTTTAAAAACCACCATTAAATGTGACTCACACAACATGGAGGGATATACAAGTTGAGACATGGGGCGAGTTGATGTCAAGTGGGTAAATACATTGAATTAGCAGGATTTTTTTTTTTTTTTCTGGTAAAGGAATTGGCAGGATTTTGAACCAACAACCTTTGCTCTCACCTTGTTAATTAGCCCCCTTGTTCCCTAGAGCTTAAGCTCTTTGGTAATGAGTCAACAATATATCTCAGCCTTGACAATCCCACTGCAGCTTCACTTTGTATTCAGATATGAAATCATGATTTCAAGCATGGATGTCTATGATACCATGTCATATTATAATTATGGCATTACTGTTTGGTGTCATCCCAGTCAAGATGAATAAGTGGTGGTTCTGTTTCTTTTAAATTGAAACAAGGCATTAGCTATTTATATTCACAAAAGATCAGGATCTTGATCATTATTTCAGACTTGGAACCCAGCTTCATATGTTAGAATTGGCCAATTAAACCTGACCTGGGCCTAGTTCTTGCTTCAATGAGAAGCATGATATTTAATTTTGCTATTTCCATCTTCAACTTTGAAATCTTACAGCATTTAAATTTTCCAATTCTGAGTCTTCCAGAGTGACTTCAAAGCCAATGATTGAAGAGAGGTCTCATTCTGCTTCTTATGCTCCTCTTTAAAACTTCTGTTCACACTGCTCTCAAGCCCTTTTCTGATAGCATTTAACCTTCCAGTTCCTAGTCTTTCACAGTGACTGGAAAGCCAATAGTTAAACACAAGTCTCATTCCCATTCTTACGCTCCTTTCCAAAGCTTCTGCTTATGCTGCTCACAGGCCCTTTTCTGTTTCGCCTTCTATCTCCTGGTATGATCTTAAGGAGGACGTTATATTGTATTAGATACTGCAACAGCACTTTTGTTTTAAAATGTAATAACCATAATGACAGCCAATACCAACTGGCTCCTTCCATCTTTCTGTAACATTATCTAGGAGTTCATGAATCATAAGAACAGATTGTTCTTTATATGATAACATAAAACAAATTTCAACCATGATAAAAACATGCTGCATTCTATGGAAAGCCTGCAGGTAACATCAGATTCCAGATAGGCATTAACTTCTTGGTATCCAAGACTTTAAGTTGCTGCTAAGGTTTCTAGAAATTGCTCAAGTTGATGTTAGGCTTGAGTGTGGCTTATCTTTGTTATCATGCCTTATATAGACGATTCTATAGCACTGTATCTTTGTTATTGAACTGACACTCTGTTAGTATAGATGGCTAGCTAGTAGCATAGCATTTAAAATATACCGGTTCTTTTACTTACTCCATTGTGCTCATCATCTGCCAGAGTAACAATGCAACAAGTGCACCTGAGAACTTTCGGACAAGCTTTTCATTTAACTACAAATGGCTATTGTTTCTAGCAAACTTTCTAGTGTTATGTTTTTTCTTTTAAAAATTTAGTTTCTTGTATGTTTTCCTCTGATGGCAGTGACCTATATGAGTCCTTGCTATCTTTTCTCTTGGTCTAGACTCTTTGCATGTGGTTCTCTGGAGGGTTGCTTGGTTGCCTTAGGTTTGAACTGTGCGAAGTAAATGATGGATTTTCTTGTTGCCGATTGGTATTATAGATTTCTTGTTAGAACCCTGCCCAAAGCTGCCTTCGCCAAAAAAACCATACTTTTGTATAGCAAGTCTGATGCTAGCTCAATAGCCAGATATAGAGATTTGTTGAACTTTGATGGATCACTCTCTTACTTGTAACTCTATTTTTGGAGTATATCTTCTTGTTTAAGATTGAGTAATGCAGCCAGCACCGAGGATCACTTGTTACATAAGAGGATCTAACATGCACAAATATCAGCCCCAGGTATATCCAACTTACTACATACTGAGGGCCATAAAGGTTTTGGAACCTTTGGTTTGACTTGTATCCTACATTTGTTCATCAAATGAATGTACTTTTGCTGCCTAAATTTAGGGTCTGAATATTAGAAAGGATTTTTTACGGAGCCATTTTCTGGAAAGTTATTTTTTGTGCAGTGTCCGTTGAATGCTGAGGTTTTTCTTTCTCTATCTTCTTTCCAGAGTTTCAGTTAGACTCAAAGCTCTAAGGCTATCTGGCCATGGCTGGTTTTAGCTGGCTTGGATCAGATTAGGATAAACTTCCACTCCATTTTAGGAGGGACCTAATGAGACTTCTAAAGTAGTTCATGGTTGAGAGGCTATCAGAACAGCCATTTGTGAGTGGCTTGGAGAATTGTTGTGTGTTTTTTTCTTCATTTTTTGAAAAACATTTAGAAAATGAAGCCAGGTTTATACTTCTGCTCTTGCCTATTCCTTCTGACCCTTTATTCTTCATCTGCTTATCTCTTTTCTTCTCTTCAACTATTCTGCCATATTTATCTTCTCTGTTTACTATTAGATCAAATTCTGATGTGCGCATGTTTCTGCTGTGACTTATCTGTGATTCGGTTTGAATCTAAATCAATTTTGTTAAAATATATCTTTTTGTTATGCTGTTATCCTCTCATTAGATTTGATCTGAAAAGAAATAGATTAAACCCAGAGCAGATCTTGTCTGATATGCTAGAGTTCTATGGCTTTACTTCTTCTCTGACCTCATGGAACTTAAACAAACTTGCCTATGCATATCTATTTGGCATTTCTCATCACTACTAGATCTACCACATATTTCTTGGATCTATGCACACACGTGATATTTTCTGTTTCTGATGGAGACTGAACCTCATTCAAAAACTCTGAAGCATCTAGATTCACCTTCCTAAAATTTGTTCTCATTCACTAAACTCTTCACTCCAAAAAATTTCTCACTTCTGTCCTGTTTCCTGGAAATTTATAGCAACTAATTGGTTGTGATTATGGGTTTGTCACCTTCAAGAGGTCCTCGGGGTCATATATGTGGAGACCTCCTGAGGTTAACATGGAGCTTGTAATATAGGATATGAAGGCAATAATTAGTTGACACTGAACAATGAGCATGTCCAATAATGTCTGGGTTGTATCATGTACGAGTTATTTTCACTTAAATACTAGTCATCCTTTTATCTTAGTAATAAATGATATGAAGGCAATAATTAGTTGACATTGAACAATGAGCACGTCTAATAATGTCTGGGTTATATCATATACAAGTTATTTTCACTTAAGTATTACTGTATTACTCGTCCTTTTTTCTTACAGTTTCTCTCTCTTCATTCTATAGCCAAGGACTCTATCAAAAGTAATTTATTCTTTTTTCCTTTTTGTTCAGTTATCTGCATGATGTGATCTACATAACATGTTTTGTACTGCTGATGTCCATCATCTCTGGTAAATTTTGGTGGACTTATGCAGTGGTAAGATCCAAAGACCAGCTTACCATTCCTTAATTTTCTAGTTAGTAGAAGCTAGTATCTGCATCATAATTGGTGTATTTTAACATTTCTAGTCTTAAAAACTGTATGTGGGTCATTTACAAAAATTGCTTTCTTGATCCTCATATTTCATTGATGGGCCATTAGTTGTACATTATCTATGACATGTTCCCCATTAAGAAAATTAATTATTGGTTGGATGGTCTGAGTATCTCTGGAACAGGTAGCCCATTAGGTTCAGTTCGCGTTTTCTGGCATTTTCCCATCTGCTGAGTTCAGATAATTGGGTTTGTTTTTGCCTACTAGAAAAGTTGTGCTTTTGTTGAACCTCAACCTATTCTTTCTTTTAAAATTTTTTTGAAAGAAAAAGAAAGAAGCATATATGCTGTGGCTGACTGCATTACTGATAAGATTTGCATATATAAGAGCTACTGAGCTGTAACTATGAAGATATTTAGATGAATAATTACCTGGAACTGCAGTTTGTTTTCTGAATACATATCCTGGTCTACAGATACCAGCATTTGGTGCATACAAGGTTCTTGGTCTATTAAAAGGAATACTTTCTGAATGTTCAAAGGTATGGAATTCCTAACTTGTTATAATCCTGTAGTTGGTTTCTCTGAAGCATAATTTGTCAGAGATGATTTAGTTTCCCTTGTGCTATGTGTTAAACATTCTTCCTTTATTTTGGGATATGCTTCCATATTTGGGATGTGTCTATTTGGGATGTATCTCTATTTGGGATGTATTGGCTGGGCATAGCTGTATGATGGATTGGTATTTATCTTGTACAAGCTCTTGGATGTATAGTTAATGGGATAAACTCCAAATATAATGGCAATGAGTTTAATGCTCAACATGATATCAGAGCCATAATCATCTCCATTCTCTTCCATTCCCCTACCGTTTCTAACCTTTTTCATCCCACACCCACCACCCTTTCGCACCACCTATCAATCTCATAACAAAAATCCAATCACTCCACCACCTAAAATCCCCACCGCAACCCCAATCCCTTCATCCAAAATCAGCCATGCTTACTGTCCTTTTCACCCAAAAACAAATTTCCAACTTCTCTAATCCCTGAACCTTTCCTGGTGATCTGCTCGCCCACTATCACCCACACTGTCTTGTCCAGCCGCTTCCTCCTCCTTGTAGTCTTTCTCTCTCCTTTTCTTGTCTCTGCCAATGATATCGCCTTTCTAGGACCGAAGGGGGTCTCTCCTATGGACGAGTTGCGACGACAATGGTGTCTTCTCGCAGTCCCCCATCCATTTACGCCACTCTTCATTCGGCTATTGAACCACGCTAACCAACCGGAGCTCCTCTCTTGGGCCGTCTGCCCAGATCTAGTGCCTCCCCCAGCTCTTCTTCTTTGCCTAAGGTCTCTCATTTGAAGCAGCTCAATTGAGTCGGTCTACACCAAGAGCACTAGCTTAGCTGGAGTTCTCCTCTATCCTATTTGGGCTGAATCTCAAATCATTCAAGTCAGCTCCATTTCACTGCGTTCTTGAGCATTGTACTCATAATGACTAAAGTGGCTCAACCAATTGTGATCAAGCTTGATGGGACCAATTACAACCAATGGTCTTTCATGATGAAGATTTTTTTAAAAGGACGGGGGCTTTGGAAGTACGTTACTGGCGATATTCCATGTCTAGTTGATCCTGATGACTCTTGCTCAATAAGAAATCGATAACAACAAGATTATGACATAGATTTTAAATACTGTCAGTACGTCTATCAGCCTGTAATTCAGCAAGTTCGATATCGCAAAGGAGATTTGAGACTTTCTTGCTAAGTTGTGTAATCAGACGAATTTTGTCCTCAAATACAAATTCGAACTAAACATTTGCAATCTCAAGCAACAATCGGAGTAATCAGTGGCTGATTTTCATTCGTAGATGTCTCTGATTTGGGATCAACTTATCCTGATGGAGCCCAATTAGACCCGTGATGCTGAATTCTATTATCAGTTTCTTGAAGAGTTTCGCCTAGTTTTGTTTTTAATGGCTCTTCGTGATGAGTTTGAATTTATTCAGACCTCTATTATGTACAGATCTCCTCTTTCATCTGTTGACATTGTCCTTTCTGAGTTGATTATTGAAGAAAATCTGAATAAGATCGTCTTCTCCAACCTTGATGGTTCTCTCATTTTGACTGCATGGGTCAAACCGAAGGATCTGTCTCAAATCCAGTGCCACTCATACTAGAAGTTTGGCCATATTGTCCATAATTGTCCTAATTAGGCATTTGGTTCTCGACCTCTGCTTGGTTCTTGGTTTCAAGATGTGTCTTCCACACGATGTACCTACTGTAAGAAGGTTGGACATGTTTGAAATTGTCCCCATCCAAACTCCAACAATATGCGAGCGAAGACTCGAGATTCTGGAGATCGTCCATCATTCACTACTGCGACTGTCATGTCGGAGCCTACAGCACAAGCAGCCACATCTCTTAATGTCAATGATATCCAGACAATGATTCATCAGGTTCTCTCTATTAGTAATACTACAGCCTTATCTTCTTTTGACACCTCTATTCTGCTAGATAAGTCATTGAATAGGTGGTTCTTTGATTTCGGTGCCTCCAATCATATGATCTTTAACTCCAATATTTTTTAATATGTTTCTCCTCGTCATTCTCCACCTCATATTCAAACTGCAAATGGATCATTCATTACCGTCTGCCATAGTGGAACCATTCATTTTCATAACCTATCCCTTTTTGATGTTCTTCTTGCTTCCTAACTTTCTATAAATTTTATTTTTATCGGTCAACTATATGAAAAAAGACTCACAATAACTTTTTCTCCTTCTGGCTGTGTTGTGCAGAATTGCTTAATGGAGAAGGAAGTTGAGGTTGTAAGATTGATCGTCTATTTCTTCTGAATAAGCTTTATATTCCTCATATTTTTTGTATTCACTTAGTCACTGCTATTTCTCCTACTGACTCCTCTTTTATGTCTTGGCACAATCATTTAGGTTATTTTTTCTTTTCAAAATTATCTCAATTAGTTAACAAAAGATTGTTAGGTTCTATCTCTGTAATAAAAGAATCATACTGTGTTAACTGCAAATTATCTGAATAATCCACTTTATTTTTTTAAGTCAATCTACTACTACTGCATCATTTGATCTTATTCATTTTGATGTCTGAGATTCCGCTCCTTTGTCTTCTATGGGTGGCTCTAGATATTATGTTATTTTTGTAGATGATTTCACTCGCTACACATGGCTCTATCTTTTGCATGCTCGTTCTGATGTTTTAAAAATTTATATTGAATTTGTCATCATGATTAAAATATAATTTTCTAAACATATAAAAATTCTTCATTTTGATCTTGATGGCGAATATCTTTCCAAAGCCCTCAGCGAGTATCTTAAATCATAAGGTACCATTTTGCAGTTATCATGTGTTGAAACTCCATAACAAAATAGTGTTTCCAAACGAAAACACCATCATATTATTGAAATCATCCGTATCTTGCTTCTTTCCTCTTCTGTCCCAAAAGTATTTTGGGGTGAAGCCATGAACACTACTGTATATACGATCAATCGCCTTCCTTCCTGTATCTTTTATGATCTCTTATCCTTTGAACAGCTTTATAACTCTCCTCCTTCCTATGACCATCTTTGTGTGTTTGGATGTACTTGCTTTATTCTTCTTCCTAAGCGTGAGTGTGACAAACTGTCCAAGAAAAAATACAATCTGTATTTTCTTAGACTATGGGATCCAACAAAAAGGATATCGATGCTATGATTTCGAAACTCGTAGATCACGCATTTCTAGGCATGTCATCTTCTGGGAGAAAATTTCATTTTTCTCTTTACCTCACAAAAAGTCTCTATTTTTCTGTAGAGAACCTCTACTTGATCATTTTCCCTATCATGCACCGCTGCTTGAGGAACGTGAACAACCTGGCCAGTCTACTATCTCCCCAACTGATAATTCTTCTGTGAGTAATCTGACAGTATCCGAGAAGTGATATCCTACTCACTCTCATACTATACCAGCTTATTTCAAAGACTCATTATTACTTGTCCACCATTTTGCCACTCCATGAACCCAAGTCCTATCAAGAGGTATCATCTAATCTTTTCTGGCAGAATGCTATGACAGAAGAACTTGAGGCTCTACAAAAAATCAGTACGTGGGACCTGATTGACCTGCCTCTTGGGAAATCAATCGTGGGCTGTAAATGAGTCTACAAGATAAAAATCAAGGCTGATGGTTCTATTAAATGCTATAAGGCTCATCTTGTTGTCAAAAGCTTCACGCAGGAGTATGACATCGACTATGAGGAGATTTTTGCTCCTGTTACTCATATGATCTTTGTTTGTACTCTACTTGCAGTAGCCATCTCCAAACAGTGATCCCTACATCAACTTGATGTCAAGAATGCCTTTCTTCATGGAGATTTGTCTGAAGAAGTGTATATGACGCTATCTCTTGGTTTATCTTATCAGTCTACTCAAGTTTGTAAACTTCACCATGCATTTTATGGTCCCAAACAGGCACCTCGAGCTTGGTTTAAAAAGTTTCAAACCACTCTTCTTCATTATGGATTTCTCCAGAGCCTTTATGATTCCATCTTACTCTATCGATGCTCCTCTCAAGAGATTGTTCTTCTTCTTCTTTATGTCGATGATATGGTTGTCACTGGTAGTGACCCTCAAGGCATTCATAATACCAAGCAATACCTGCATAAGTACTTCGAGATGAAAGATCTTAGCTTATTGCGATTCTTTCTTAGCATCGAAGTCACCTATCAGTCTGATGGTCTTTTCCTTTCTCAGGCTAAGTATGCATACAACTTGCTTATTTGTGCAAGTCTAACAGACAATAAGACTGCTAACATCTCTCTTGAGCTAAATTTAAAGCTTCGACCTACTGATGGTAAAATTCTTGCTAATCTCTTTCGATATTTGACAGCTCGTCAGCAGTCTCAACTACCTCACTATCACTCAGCTAGATTTTTCTCATGCAATTCATGTTGTCAGTCAGTTTATGTTTGAGCTTTGTTCTATTCACTATGCTTCCGTACTTCGGATCATGCGGTATATTAAGGGCACGCTCCATCGTGGGCTTCTTTTTTCCTCTTCTGATCTCACTGTTCGTGCTTATTCTGATGCTGATCGGGCTGGAGATGTTACTGATCGTCGCTCCACCACTGTCTATTGTATCTTCGTGGGACATTCTTTGATTGTCTGGAAAAGCAAAAAGCAATAAGTTGTATCTCGTTCTAGTGCAGAAGCTGAATACCGTGCCTTTGCTCATACTACTGTTAAGATCGTCTGGCTTTGCTGGCTCCTTAATGAAATGGGCATGCAATTGTTCTCTCCAACGTCCATTTGTTGTGACAATTATAGTGCTACCAAATCACATACAATGTTATTTTTCATGAGCGCACTAAATACATTGAAATTGACTATCAGTTTACTCCCCACCACTATCAGCAATAGACTATTGACCTATCTCATGTGTCTTCAATTGATCAAGTTGCGGATTTACTTATAAAGTCACATTTCATGGAGCGCTTCCAATATCTTCTCTCTAAACTTCATCTACAAAAAGCATCTTCAGTTTGAAGGGGGGGGTGTTAAATATCCTTTTATTTTGGGATATGTTTTTATGTTTGGGATGTGTCCCTATTTGGGATGTATTGGCTAGATATAGCTATACGATGGGTTGGTATTTATTTTGTACAACCTTTGGATGTATATTTAATGGGGTAAATCCCAAGTATAATGGCAATGAGTTTAATCCTCAACACTATGCAGCTGGGTGTGGAGGATGAAAAGAGCTGGAAGAAAAGGGAAAAGATGGAGAAGAAGGCAGCCAGAGGCAAAATTATTAGAACAAGGAATAGGTGATATTATTTGTAGAGTAGGACCTTGGGTGAAGTGCAAACTTCCAAGGTCAATGAGGCTTATGAAAGTCAGATTGGTCCATCTAAATATGAGAGGACATGTGAGCTGTTTATACATAATGTAACCATAGAATCATCCACTAATGCTGAGATCGAGCTAGCAAGGTGTAGTTTCTTTATTGGAAGTGATGCAGTGGAGCCTCTAATTGTTTAGTCTCTTCATGGTCTTAATGTAGTTTGGAAAGATGGTCAATGCTTGAAAATTGATTATAGTACCTTCAAATTCTTATACCTTTGTTGAGAAGTTGCTGATATAATAATGATTGGTTTAAGTAATCTGGGCTGGCATAGATGCTTCTTCAAGTTTTGGTTTAGGATTAATATATATATAATTATGTACTTTGCAAGCAAATTTCCTTTGTCTTAGAACGTGGGTTGTTCATTCCTCTAGTTTTAGTGATTGTATTGTTAGTTTTGTTATTTTTTCAGATCTAGAAATACTAAAATTTTAGGAGGTGTTTGATTAGAGGGAGTTGGGGCTGAAATGGGAATGTGAATGGGTGACTCCCATTCCAATCATTTAATTAGAAGGGAGTCCCATTTCAGTTCTGATTTCGAGGTGGAATGGGAATGATCCAATTTCAATTCTCTCCTAAAGATTCAAATTTCAATTTCGATTCTGATTTTAATCATGAACCAAATACTTTAGAGGATATAATCATTTCGATTCTCATTTTAATCTATTCCAATTTGAATTCCAATTGTTTAGATCCACACTACCATGAGAAGAGATGCTGCTCATGATATTGGATCAAAGAGCTGATAATGTGGCTCCTTGCTGGAATGCATTCGAATCTCAATCAAATGGTTTGATAGTGTCAGGGGGTTCTGCATTATTCATCAGCTACTATTGAAATCCAAATGGTTTGGTTTGACGGAACTTTGCAGTTAGACTTGGTCTGCAGTTCAAGCGTACTGTTGAAGTGCATCCTTGATTTGCAACTTGATGAGTCATTTGAAGACCATGGCAGCGGATGAGTTGAGCATGTGCTGCAGTTGGGCACTCTTTTGGTTGTCCGAGTATGAATCCAGTGCAATATGGCACAAGTCGAGTGGTGAAGTCAAGAGCTACTTATACAGTCTTCGTTAGACACTATCAAACCTGAGGTGGTCTGGAAGATTGAAACTCACTTCCTGACTTAATCTTGTGGAAGAAATCTGACGGGAAATTTATATGTACTCTTGGATTTGAACTTCGAGTTACATAAAGGCTATGCACCTGGAGACGCCAAAGGAGGGCCTATAGACATCCATGAAAACATAACATCTCCAGAAAAATATGATCTTCGGTGGTGTTTGGTAGTCTAAATGGGATCATAAAGATTTTCTTAGATTATTGAACATTCTTATTCTAGGGTAATGATCATTTAAGATCATTATATTTAATATGCTATATTTTGGTGATTAAAGATTTTCAAATATCCATGAATAATAGAGAAATTCTTTGTATGTCCGTATGTGATATAGAAAAAATACACAGTCTCACCTGATTAGACCACGTAGTATCATTTTTAACTCGTATTTAATGCTTATAGTTTTACTTTTTCGTTTTAAAATTTTGAATGACAAAAATATTCCTCCTCTTTTGAAAAAATTAGGACATCCTATGACCATATTATGACATCCTACGATCAAATTATGACTTTCTGTACACAGGATATCATAATTTTTCTTCTAGAAGTCATAAAAAAAAAAAAGACATTTTCGTCATTAAAAATTTATAAAATTTTTAAATGACAAAAATATCTTTTTCTTCTTTGTGGCATTCTGTGGCCAAGTGGTCAAATTATAACTTTTTGTATGCAAGAGTCATAATTTGACTGTAAGATGTTGTAATATGGTCATAGGATATTATAATTTTTTTCAAAAGAAGAACGATATTTTCATCATCAAAATTTCAAACAAAAAATAGAACTATAGGCATCAAATGTGCATTGAAAAGTGCTGGCTGCATGGCCCAAGCAGGTGAGGTAGTGTATTTTTTCTACACCGCATGCAGTATACAAGGAATTACTCATTTGATATTTCATAACAATTCAAAATCACTGACCATATAATACCAAAACTATCCCTAATATATTTTATAAAAATATATTTATTAATTATATCAAATATATCATAACAAAATATTATTATATTTATTAATATATTAATTATTAATATAATTTATAAAAATATATTTATTAGTCCTATAAATTATTAATCTTGTAAAGATATATTATTTGTTATTATAGAATTAATATTTTTATTTATTTTTATAGTATAGCATTTTTAATATTAATACTTATTTTGATTAGAAAAATAATGTAAATAGATGTAATTTATTACATAATTTTATTATATAAATATAAAGTATAATAATATATTTCTATTATAATTTAAATTATCACTGAATAATAACATGATAATAATATGATTAATAATATATTATGATATAATATATTATAAATATCACATATATGATATCATTATAATATAATATTGATATAATATGGCCATGATATACTTATTTTTTTGTCGGACTGAAAGACATTTTTGTTTTCAAATTTTAGTCCAAGATCGTCGCCCTACGACGATTTTAGACACCCAGCCTCAAGAATAGATATTTCATTATTGGATTGAATAGTGATTTAAGGAGTGGGGACAATTTGAGAACACTATCATGTAGTATTAGTATAATATAATCAAATGCAGTGATCTCATCATCGTTGATTTTGGAATTATCATTCCATAACAAGCGCCCATCTAAGGTCATGGCAGGATAATAAGCCATCTAGAAAAACATTGCTAAAGCATTATTCGACAAAAAACAAGACAATGTGATGTTTTTGTTGTCATTATATATGCACATTGGAAACTTCATTTTTCATCAAAATTAAGCTTGCCTTCCACTTTCTATCCTTTCATCAACAATCATGTATTTGCTTCAAGTTCTCTGTTCCTTCAACATTGTACAACAGAATCATCTAGCACATATCTAGATGGTCTGCGAATCGTGCTCCCCAATCTGTAAATCACTTGTTTTTTTTCCGGGTTTCTTCATCATTGGCTTCAGCTCAGTCTCTCTTTATCTCTCTATGGATCCCCTCTGACTCCTCTATTACAAAATTTTTACAGGTCTCTCCTATACAATCTCAAGCAGTTGAAGCGGCAGGTAACAAAACTGAAGCCCTTTGTTAGTCCTACTCCGAAGCAGGAATGAGCGTTTCGGTATGCTGAGCATCCTTCCTACTTCCCAATTGACAAAGAAGCCAATATAGAATGCCAGAGAGGAAGAAGCTCACAAACCAGGCATTGTTGTAGGCTACAACAAAAGCATCCGAAGTGTTCGACAGAATACCAACCTTGTGAAGGAAGCATGGGATTATAGGCAAGATGCCCACCAACAAAGCCACGATTGCTGCAATATTGAAACCTTGGAAATAGTAATAAGGACCTCTAGGATTCTTCGAATACAATGCGCTGACCTCCAAATTCATGCCCTTTATAAGGTAATAATCTGCGAGAATTATGCCACCAATCGGTCCCATCAGCGCCGAGTACCCAAGCAGCCAAGTGTAGACGAAGCTCTCACTGGAGCTCAGCAGCCTCCAAGGCTGGAAGGCAATGCCCAACAGAGCAGTCACAAGAGCTCCCCTTCGAAACGTGAACATCGACGGACTAAGATTCACGAGAGCATTCGCAGGAGCTACGACATTGGCGGCGATGTTGGTGGTGATGGTGGCAAGGCTGATGCCGAAGATGGCAATGAGCGTGGTGGAGAGCCCTCCAATCTGTCCAAGGAGATGGATCGGATCGGAGATCACGCGGCCGAAGATCACCTCGGTGGAGGCCGTCACGGCCAGACCGACGAAGGTGAAGATTCCCATGAAGACCGGCAGCCCGGCCTGGCCGAGGATTTGGTCCTTCTGGCTCCGGGCGTAGCGAGTGAAGTCCGGAATGTTGAGGGCCAGAGTAGCCCAGAAGCTAATGTTTGCGGTGAGGGAAGGGAAGAAGATAGACCAGAATTCTTCCGCTGAGGAGAGGCGAGAAGAGAGCGAGAGCATTCTGCCGAAGCCGCCGGCCTTGACATAAGCCCAGCAGAGGAGGCAGGAGGTGAGGACGATGAGGATCGGCGCCGAGTACTTCTCCAGTTCCCGAATTCCATCCATTCCCCTCCAAACGATGCCCATCTGGGCCAGCCAGAAGACCATGAAGCAGGAGAATTCGAGCGGCGAGGTTCCCAACCAGGGGATTAGAGACAGAGCAGAGGATGATGTCTTCAAGGAAGGAGGGAGGAGGAGGAAGATGGCCTCGCCGCCGATCCACGTCTCGATACCGTACCATCCGCAGCCGACTAGAGCTCGGAGGAGGGTAGGGACGTGGGCACCGCGGACGCCGAAGGCGGAGCGGGCGAGGACTGGGAAGGGGATGCCGTGCTTGGTGCCCGGGACGGCGGTGAGGATGAGGGGGATGAGGACGATGAGATTGGCGAGGACGACGGTGGCGATGCCCTGCCACCAGGCCATGCCGAGGTCGACAAGGCTGCCGGCGAGGTAGTAGGAGGGGACGCCGACGACGAGGCCGACCCAGAGACTGGCCATGTCCCACGCGGAGAAGGTGCGGTGGGACGGTGGAGTTGGTGCGAGGTCGGAGTCGGTCGGAATGACGCCGTCATCGATGTCGGCGGATTTTGCGGGTACGGGTGGAAGTGGAGGGCGTCGGAGTCGGAGTGAGGGGAGATGGCTGGAAGGAGTGATGGTGGCAGGGAAGGGATGGTGTTCGAGGGTGAGCGGGAGGGAGAGGAGGAGGTGGTGGTGGTTTGGAGCGGTGGTGGAGGGGGTTGGGAGTAGGGGACGGCGGGGAAAGCGATGGAGACGGAGGCAAGAGGATTCCATGAGGATTTGGAATCTGGATCGGGTGGGGGTGTGGAATCTGGGGCCAGGGAGAGAAGGATGGATCCAAAAGATATCGAATGAGAGGTGGTGGTTGTGGACCGGCACGAGAACGTCCATGCCAGCAATTGACGAAAGGGGGGATGACAGCTCATTCGAGGTTGGATTAATATAAAATGACGCTGGTTATCGAAAAAATAAAATAAAATACAATAATCACGTAGTGGAAGGCAGTGATCATCTGATACTACTGGCTCTCGTGCACATCATCAGCTAGCGGTGATTGATAGTGGTTTTCGGAAAATAAAAAATTTTTAGTTTGGCGGTTGGTTTGTCTGAGCCGCTGAACATCAGATAATATAATCAATGTATCAAGTTTAGGAGACTTAGACGCTTGCATATTTTTATAAATCATGAAATCATTCATAATTATTTATGGAGTAATGTTGGGATGTCGCGTTCATTATTTTCTTATTTGGTTTACGGTAAGATGAGAAGAAAAAGTATGATCAATAGAAAAATAAGAAAATAATTTATATTGGATTGGAATTCTCAAAGAAGAAAAATAAATTTTTTTTTTATAAGAATAAGATTTACATATTTCAAACTCGTTTGGTCCAAAGGAAGTGGAGGGTGAAAGTGTAGCCAACTGGAAGCAGAAAAAATTCCTTAAGCTTTATTTGGTTGAAGTTTTCAAAGTAAAAAGATTGAAAAAAAAGTATTGCTCATGAAAGTATAATTTCTATCTCATGGGAAAGAAAAATTCACAATGGACAGATTTTTAGAGATTCTTATGGGATGAGAATTTTAGATTTTTTTAAAAAAAAATATTATTCTGAGTCGTCAAAAGATTTGAATATCCCTTTCATCGTAATATCTTAAATCTTTTTCCATCATAATCTACGAACAAAAATATCATTAACCATCATAATTTTTATTTATAAATAACAATAGTATGTAGAATAAAAATAAAATTTTATATAATTCTTTTAAAAAAATATATGCTCAACCAAATACAAGTTATTTTTCATAATCAATCAAACATTTTAAAACAACTTCTTCAGATATTATATTCTTAAGAATCAACTTTCAAAACTAATATTTTAGAAAAAAAAAAATCTTTCCGTAAATTAAACAAGTTTGAAAATTTTCACTGAAAAATTCTTGCAAACACAAGCACATCTGAGGATAAAGAACGTTGGACAAGTTAACTTAGCCTCACGGAGAGTTTTAACAGAAACAGCAGGTGCCAGCAGAAATATTATAGGACTCATTTGGTTCGCGGGAAGAACTTTTCTTTTCAGAAAGTAATTTTCTGAGAAGTAACTTCCCAAGAGTTACTTCCTGAAAATAAGATTTTGGTATGTTTGATTGACCATAAGAAGATGACTTATTATAAAATATCTTATGTTTAGATGAACATCTATTTTTCTGAGAAAACTGTATAAAATACCTATTATACCCTTAATAGATATAAAATCATACATTTTTATTCATAAACTTTATATAAATATAAATATTATATTTATATTAATATTAATATAATATTAATATATTATAATATAACATTAGATCATAATAATTTATTGTATTAATATAATACTAATATATTAATATTATATTACCATAATATAAATATTTTAATATAATAAAATTATTAATATAGATATAAATATGATATTATATTAGTATAAATATTATATTAATATTAATAAAAATATTATATTAATATAAATATTAAAATAATATTAAAATATAATAAATATTAATATTATATTTATATAAATATTAAGCTAATATTAATATAAGATTATATTACTATTCAGTATTTCGTCCTAACCATCTATTGATATTTTACTAAATTTTAATTATAGATCTTAAAAAAGTATTTTAGGAAAGAAAAAAATACTACCATTTTTCATGTGCCAAAATCCATCTTCTTTATGAATTTCCACTTCTCGTGAAATATAGAAACTGACTTCTCATGAAAAGTACTTTTTTCACTCTCTTTTTTCAAAACTTCAACCAAACAAAAAATATTTTTTTATTTTTTAAAAAATATCTCTTCTCCCCTTCACTTCCCGTCAACCAAACGTTGACGGGTCCACAAGGAAAGTGTATTACTACAGGGGCATACCACTTCCCACATCCGCATGAGGGCTGAGATCAATGGCACCGTCCATATGGAGGTCATTCCTCCGTAGCACTGAATGCTTCTCCATAGCATACCAAATTAAGATTGGCGAGGGAACGATCCAGTGGTTATGCCATCACCACTTCTCATGTCTACAACCATTTATACTCCAATCTTCAACACACTCAGCTTAGTTAGAAAATTGATCCTAGGGGGCATCTGATTCCATATCAAAACATGGTAAATCTACATCAGCAACTGCGTGCTTGCAAGCAGCACCCAGCTCCTTGATCAACCTGTTGGGGAATACCGACCGACCCCGCTCACGCCGACTTATAATCGGACATATCCGATCGGCCAATCGACCGACCGATCGAACGCCAGACGACATTACCGATCGATTAACGGCTCTCTACCGACTGAGGATATATCGGTCGGGCAGACTTTCTCCGCTCTCCCGACCGACTGCATCAGGGAGTCCGATGGCCGACTCTCGCAACATGCCCGACTGACCGTCGGAGGGGTCCGAATCTCCACCCGACGCCACTCAGCGGGCCACCGACCTAAGGTCAGTCGACTCCTCCGATCGCCGTACTGCTGCCAGAGACTGTCAGCCCTGACAGCAGCATGCGGCACTGCCGCCTAAGGGCATTATCCCGCCTAGGGCATTATCAACCCTAGTGATTTGACAGCCCCACGGCGACGTGACACTTTCACGGCGACTCTGACAGTCTACAGTGAGTTGACAATTCCTCAATTGTCTGCGCCATTAATGACGGTGCCATACTACGCTCCACTATATATATCGGGGAAGGCTACAGTGCTAGAGGCCGGGGGAAAACACACAGGCTTGCCCTCTCTCTCTCTCGTTGAGTTCTTTGCTTTCTTCTCACTGTTGCCTAGTCTCCTCTCTGACTAGACCGTCGGAGGGTTCCCGCCGGAGCCGCCTCCGATCAGTGCGGACTTTCTTTTGCAGGCGCTCGTTCTCGGCGATCAGGCGACGAGGAGATTGGCCGCAACAGATTGGCGCGCCAGGAAGGGGGGTAGTACTAATGACAAAGACAAGAGCTCAACGATCGAGAGTCACCTGGTCGGCGAGGCGCTCTTCCCGCCGGGAAGAGGCCTCTCCGCCACCCTCCGCGGCGGAACCCAGCTCTCCGCACCCCGCGGTCACCACGGAGGCGCAGATCGCGACGATCGTACGGCAGATGACCGTGCTGACGGACGCGGTCAAAAACCTCTAGCAACAACTGGCACGGCTACCGCCATCACCGGCCGGGCAACCGGCGGCACGTCCGATGCCCTCCAGGAGCAGCCGCCGACGCCCGCGTCGATCTCCGTCGTCTCCGCGGGAGCACCTGCCACAGCGCTCCCACAGAGAGGAGGAGGCGCGGCCGCGGTGCGATGCCCATCGGTCCCAACAGCTTTCTCCCTCCCAGCTGGAACGAGCGAGGAAGGAGAAGCGACCGCGAACGCCGTCCGCCTCCCTCTCGGAATCTTCTGGAGACTCCACTCCTGGGGTCTCCCAGCACCGACGGACGGACGACTACGAACGTCGGTTCGAGGAAATCGACCGTCGGCTCGCACAGTTGCAGGTGGACGGAAAGAAGTCTTCGAACGACGTCGACTTTCAGACCGCCCAACCTCTCTCCCGACTCGTTCTCGACGAACCGATCCCCAGTCGGTTAAAGATGCCGCACGTGGAGCCCTACGATGGCTCCACCGACCCAATCGACCACCTGGAGAGCTACAAAGCTCTCATGACGATTCAAGGGGCAACCGACGCTTTCTTTTGCATCGGCTTCCCCGTCACACTCCGCAAAGCTGTTAGGGCCTGGTACTCCGATCTTCGATTGGGAAGTATCTACTCCTTCGGGCAGCTCGAGCACTGATTTATGTCACAAATTGACATAAAAAGTATCAATTAATATCTAAATTATCTAACTTTATTAAGAAATTGATACTTGTTGTTATATTTTGTAGAAGAAGAGATCATCAATAGAAAGAACAAGGAAAGAGGATTCCAACGGCGCAAATTTTATGCAAAACGGAGTTAAATTGACCCAGGAATTGAAGAATGAAGAAAGAAGACTCAATTGGGTCAAATCCGAGTCAAATCAGATCAAAATTGATCAAAAATCAACTAATTTGGTGATCTGGTTAGCCGCCTGGTCCACAGCAATAGGCGCATGGACCATGGATCCATCGGCGCACCATAAACCCTCCTAACAACCCTCTAAAACCTCTTAGTCCTACATCTAAAGTTTTGAAAACCTTATAACCCCCAAATGCCTATAAAAAGCCCCCAAAGGCCCTTGTTTTATGTATTCTTCCTTCCGATCAAGCTTGTAACCCTAGATAGTGGAGTTTTTAGCTCTCTTCTCAAGCCTCGAGCTTTGAGATTTTTGTAATAAATTTTTTTTATATAAAATCTTATTTTTATGCAATTTCATCTCTTTACATTATGCAATTTATTTTTCTTGCAATTAGGATAGTTTAATTTATGCAATTTAATTTTATGCAATTAGGTTAGTTTAAATTATGCAGTTTAAATTTATGCAATTAGGATAGTTTAATTTATGAAATTAGGGTAGTTTATTTTTCTGCATTTAAATTTTGCAAGTAGATTTAGATCATGTCTAGCTAAGCATCCCTTCTAGGGTTTGCGATGAAGCTAGATCATGAGTAGGGATTTTACATAGGGTTCTTTCTTTTTCTTAGGATTTCTTTTTCTTCCTCTTTTGTCAAGAATTTTTGATGAACTACAGTTGGGTCAGAGTCCCTTCATAGTTCATGCTTGATTCAGTGCATAGGAGGAGAAAATCCTAAGGGATCCTAGTTACTACTCCCCTGTAAAGAATCTTGATGGGTTATCGTTGGGCCTTAGTCCCTTCATAATCTATGCTTGGGAAAGACAAGAGGAGTAGTCGTTAGGATCAATAAGAAAAATTTTAGGTAGAATTTCCTAATCTAGATCTAGTGGATTCAAAAACCCTAGATCCTTAGTCTTATTGTCTTTAGCAAACAACTTTCGACTTTCGATTTTTGTTAAAGCTCGCTTGAGCATAGATTTGAAAATCATTTTTAAACCAAGTCTCTGTGGGATCGACCCGTACTCGCTGGTCGTGCTACTCTGCACACCGTGCGCTTGCGGTTTTATTTACAAATTTTAAGATTTGCACATCAAGTACTCTTTCGTGGCTCACTTCGGCACCAGCCGGAAGCCGCCGCGTACGTCGGACAGCCTTTTCTCTCTCAAACAGGGAGAAAATGAGACGCTCCGATACTTCGTGGCGTGATTCAATACGGCCACACTTGAGGTCCGGGACCTCAACGAAGACATGGCCATCTCGACCATGAAACGGGGGTTGAGGGCGTCCCGGTTCACTTACTCCCTGGATAAGACCCTCCCCCGGACATATACCGAACTATTGGAGCGCGCGTACAAGTACATGCATGCGGACGAAGGAGCCTCCGACCGGTGCTCGATCGAATTCAAGGGCCTAAAGGAGAAGCGAAGGAAGGGTCCGGACCACGACGGACCTAGCAGGCCCCCGACCGATGGTCGGGTCTCGCCTCCGCGACGGAATCGGAAGTCGCCCCGACGGCAGACTCCAAGGCCGACACGCCCCAGGTATGACTTCTACACTCCTCTCTCTGCTCTCCGTGCGCAGATTTTGATGGAGATCGAGGGGGAAGAATACCTGCGATGGCCTCTGCCTCTGAAGGAAAAGGCCTCGACCGACGAAAGTACTGTCGATTCCACCGGGGCCACGGCCACAACACCGAGCAATGCATCCAGCTTAAGGATGAGATCGAAGCTCTCATCTGTCGAGGGTATCTCGATAAATTTTGGAGGAACCCGCCGACTCGACCAGTGGCCGACCGACGACCCCAGCCGACTGAGGAAGCGACCACAATCAGCCGACGGCCGGGGTCATCAATATGATTTCCAAGCGACTCGGCCCGGGGACGTCGGTAGGAGGGGAGCCGACGAAAAAGCTGCGCCCGGACGACGTGATTACTTTTACGGAAGAAGACGTTCGGGGCATCCAAACTCCCCACGATGACGCTATTGTTATCTCGGCAACAATAGCAAACTATGATGTAAAGAGAATTTTTGTAGATAATGGAAGTTCAACAAATGTTTTGTTTTACTCGACCTTCTCCCGGATGCGACTATCAACCGACCGACTCAAGAGGGTCCCTACGCCCTTGATAGGCTTCGCCGGGGACGCCGTCGCGACGGAAGATGAAATTACCCTGCCCGTGACGGTCGGCACCGAACCACGACAAAGCACGGTTCATTTGACTTTCGCGGTCGTCCAAGTACCTTCGGCCTACAACGCCATACTTGGGAGACCCGGACTAAACGCCGTCAAGATGATTGTCTCGACGTACCATCTCTTGGTTCGATTTTTGACCAGACACGGAGTCGGAGAGATGCGCGGAGACCAACAGCTCGCTCGCCGATGCTTCCAGATCTCCGCTCAAAGCGACGAGTTGAGGGGCTCCCTGACGATCGACAAACTAGACCAACGGGAGGAGGTAGAACGGGGCTCGCCGGTCGAGCAGCTCGTGGCGATCCCGATAGCGGAAAACTCCGATCGGAAGGTATGGGTCGGGTCTCAACTACCTAACCCAGAACGGCAATGGTTGACGGAGCTGCTGACGGCCAACGCCGACATATTTGCTTGGTCGGCAGCAGATATGTCGAGCATCCCCCCAGAGACAATAACCCACCGACTCAACATCGACCCGACGATGAGGCCGGTGAGGCAGAAGAAAAGGTCTTTTGCTCCTGAAAGACAGAAGGCCATCGACGAAGAAGTGGACAAGCTGCTCGAAGCGGGCTTCATCAGAGAAGCCGCATATCCCGATTGGCTCGCTAATGTTGTCATGGTCAAGAAAGCCAACGGGAAGTGGAGGATTTGTATTGACTACACCGATCTGAATCGGGCCTGTCCAAAAGATAGCTTTCCACTTCCAAAGATCGACCAACTGGTGGATGCGACGTCCGGATTTCGACTGCTCAGCTTCATGGACGCCTTTGTCGGGTACAATCAGATTCGAATGGCGTCCGAAGATGAGGAGCACACTGCCTTCGTGACCCCCAAGGGCCTCTACTGCTATCGAGTAATGCCCTTCGGGCTGAAGAATGCCAGCGCCACCTACCAACGACTTGTCAATAAGGTCTTCAAGGATCAGATTGGGCGCAACATGGAAGTATACGTGGACGACATGCTGGTGAAAAGTATGCAGATTTTGGATCATGTCTTGGATCTCGAAGAAACCTTCTGCACTCTACGACAACATCGAATGAAGCTGAATCTGACTAAGTGCGCTTTTGGGGTGACCTCGGAGAAGTTTCTCAAGTTCCTCGTCTCACAGCGAGGAATCGAGGCTAACCCTGAGAAAATAAAGACAATCATCGACATGCGCCATCCGAACACCAAGAAGGAGGTCCAGCAACTGAACGGAAAGATCGTTGCCCTCAGCCGATTCATCTCTCGATCGGCTGAAAGGTGCCTCCCGTTCTTCAAAACTCTGAGGCAGGTGAAGGGCTTCTCTTGGTCGGATGAGTGCCAACAGGCCTTCGAGGATCTGAAGAGGTACTTGGCTTCCCCACCGCCGCTAGTAAAGCCGGAGGTCGGGGAGACATTATATCTCTATTTGGCCACCTCCCCAGAGGCGGTCAGTTCGGTGCTCGTCTGAGAAAACGAGAGCCGAACCCATCAGCCTATCTACTATACCAGCAAAGTGCTCTGCGGCGCTGAAGCTAGATACTCGGAGACGGAAAAGATGATTTTCGCCCTGACCGTCTCCGCACAGCGACTCCGCCCATACTTCCAGGTGCATGCCATTGTGGTTCTCACCAACCAGCCCCTGAGGGCGATATTGCGCCGACCTGATACATCGGGGTGACTGGCGAAGTGGGCGATGAAGCTCAGCGAGTTTGACATACCGGTACCGACCGCGACCTGCCTTAAAGGCCCAGGTCCTGGCTGACTTCATCGCCGAATGCCCGACAGCCGACCAAGGGCCGGAAGGTGTGGACCCAGGACGAGACGCGGTCTCCGAGCCGGACCCGGTCTCCACCTGGGTACTGCACATCGACGGAGCTTCAAACGCCCAAGGAAGCGGGGCTGGGTTCCTGCTCACCAACTCGGATGGGGTAGTCATCGAGTATGCCCTCCGATTCGACTTCAAAGCCTCCAATAACCAAGCCGAGTATGAAGCGCTCCTCGCCGGCTTGAGGATGGCAAGGGAGCTTGGGATCGGCAGCCTCCGGGCATTCTCCGATTCTCAGCTGATCGTGGGGCAGGTCAAAGGTGCATTTGAGGTGCGAGATCCAGCCATGGCCAAATATCTCCAGAAAATGAAGGATCTCGTAACGCGCCTCGGGTATTTTGAAATTTCCCACATCCCTAGGTCGGAGAACGCCCGAGCCAACGCACTCTCCAGACTGGCGACCTCAGCTTTCGACTCTTTGGGCCGAACGTTCGTGGAGAACCTTGAGCGGCCGAGTGTCAATCGGGTCGAAGAGGTGCTACATCTGACAGCTGAACCAAGCTGGATGGATCCGATTGTTTGTTCCTGACCGACGGGATCAGCCCTGAAGATCCCACGGAGGCCAGGCGGCTCCGATGGTCGGCCTCCAATATGTGATCATGGAAGGCCGACTCTACAAAAGGTCGTTCTTTTTCCCCTTGCTTAGGTGTTTCGGACCGACCGACGCAGGTTATGCTCTCCG